>NW_022730127.1:43206-93237 GCF_011630105.1 Anneissia japonica | reverse complement strand
CAATTAACTCTCGTCGGGCAAATCCTGGCACTACCCTTGAGATCATTACATAAGGATAAAACTTCTGAAAGAATAAAATTAGGTACAAATCAGTTATCACACATTCACTGCACCATTCTCCAGCAATTTGCACACCGACTATTTAAAAACATAATTATTCATTATAATATATCATCATTCTCATACTGTATATTTAATAACACTCGTTGATCAGGAGTAACCTACATACTGTACATGTACTGTACCTGTAACTATACTGTATTTGTCATGTGAATTTGTTCAATAAATTCCATCCCTAGATATGTCCTTTGTTTCTCTCATTAATATTTAAATCAATAATATCAACAGGTGTAATGGTGGAGGAATATACCATCACGTTTTCTACAAATTTCATCCCAACAAATTTGCCGATAGTGTTTAATTTACTGAAAATAACATTTATTTAACATAAAAATCATGGGCCCAAGGTGTCTGAAGTACAAGAATAAGGTGGGTCAGTGGTCACAATTAGGGAACATGGTGATAAAAGCGGTCACATCAGGACAATCAAGAGTGATAGAATTATAGCAGGGGACCAGAAGGTGGAGGTCACAGCAGGGAAAATAGATGGTACAGTAGGATTATAGCAAGGGGACATCAAAGCTGGGACATAGCTGGAAGATTAGGGGATGGGGATCAGTCTAAGTGGACAAGGTACAGTTTATCACAGCAGGAGCGATTGGTCGCAGTATGGAGAATACAGAATTAGGTCCCAATTTGAAAATATGATGGTTAAACTACAACAATTTGTAATTTTTGTGATTGATGTAATAAGCACAAATTTAAATGTTGTATAAAAATAAAATAAAACAAATGGGATGAATGCAGATATGATGAACATAATGGTTTCCACAGAACTAATTAATTGAATCATAAAATGAATAGAATTGAGAATAATACAGTATATAGCTTAAAAAGCAGAGAGAGAAAACAGGAAAGTGGTGGATTAGAAAATTTACTGTATAATAATTCAGAAATTGAGGGAATTTAGTTTATAATTTGTATTTTACTACTGGAAGATGAATGCCATAATGTGATCATATGTTTTTCATTATCATCTAATATAAAAATATTGCAATACCTGTGCAACACATACATTACTGAGATTAATATCAACTGTTTACAGAAGGTTGCGTGACAGGCCATGTAGACAGTGAGAATGGATTCTGACATTTGTACACTAATGAGATAACTTGTAGAATTAATAATCAATTTCATTGTCATAATGAGAAATTGTAATGTAATACAAACTGGTGGGACTTTTAACACATGTGGAGAATATGGGATGAATTGTGTTTCCACTATAACTACATATTTTAGAAAAATGGTTTCTAGGAACTGCTCTGATTTCCGGTGGCAGTCAAAACGGGCCAGACCATAAAATACCAATTGTTTATAATGCCAACAAACTGTGTTTTAGCACGAAATTCCGTGTTTAGCAGGCAAACAATGATTTCTTGCTGTTTTTAGTCTTACCTGGAAATTTAACTAACCAATAATAAGAAAACTGTTTCTATATCTATTTTCAATCGAAATATATCCCTGGTCATAGCACCTGACGCTTAAACTTAAAATAGGACTTGACTCTAGAGACAATATATTTTAAAATGTAGCCATTATTTTAGTAACACACAAACAGTTTAGTTGGCTTTTCTTACACGAATGGAGCACATTTCACACCCCTATAATATTAATTGATTACTACATAACTGAGTTATCATAAAATATTTTTAAAAATCCTAAAACTCTCATTGGGATTTTTAATAATTTTTTTTTATATTATCAATCGATAATTGGTATAGTCAGCGTTAACATGTTTAATAATACTTTTCAAGTATTGATATTAATGTAATTGTAATATTGGTTTTTTATGTAGGGCCGATATTATTTTAATTTATGTATTTCAAAATAAAGTAGTGTTAACAAAGCACTTAAGTCAATGATTTATATTAAGCATAATGCATTTTTATTTAAATTTTTGTGAAGTGGATTACTATTATTATACCTATAATATAATTAGTCAGTTTAAGTTCCTGACCTTGTTGGAAACAAAAACAACTTATTAAGGGTTGTTTACTACCAGATTAGAGATGAGCATTTTTTATACAATTGGAAATTATTAATGATTGATGTAAAACACCTCTGGAGCAAAATTGAAAATTATTTTTACAAGTGAAGTGATTTACAAAGTAAAAACTATAACTACATGTTTTAGAAAAAATGGTTTCTAGGAACTGCTCTGATTTCCAGTGGCAGTCAAAACAGGCCAGACCATAAAATACAAATTGTTTATAATGCCAACAAACTGTGTTTTAGCACGAAATTCCGTGTTTAGCAGGCAAACAATGATTTCTTGCTGTTTTTAGTCTTACCTGGAAATTTAACTAACCAATAATAAGAAAACTGTTTCTATATCTATTTTCAATCGAAATATATCCCTGGTCATAGCACCTGACGCTTAAACTTAAAATAGGACTTGACTCTAGAGACAATATATTTTAAAATGTAGCCATTATTTTAGTAACACAAAAACAGTTTAGTTGGCTTTTCTTACACGAATGGAGCACATTTCACACCCCTATAATATTAATTGATTACTACATAACTGAGTTATCATAAAATATTTTTAAAAATCCTAAAACTCTCATTGGGATTTTTAATAATTTTTTTTTATATTATCAATCGATAATTGGTATAGTCAGCGTTAACATGTTTAATAATACTTTTCAAGTATTGATATTAATGTAATTGTAATATTGGTTTTTTATGTAGGGCCGATATTATTTTAATTTATGTATTTCAAAATAAAGTAGTGTTAACAAAGCACTTAAGTCAATGACTTATATTAAGCATGATGCATTTTTATTTAAATTTTTGTGAAGTGGATTGCTATTATTATATACCTATAATATAATTAGTCAGTTTAAGATCCTGACCTTGTTGGAAACAAAAACAACTTGTTTACTACCAGATTAGAGATGAGCATTTTTTATACAATTGGATAAAATTATTAATGATTGATGTAAAACACCTTTAGAGCAAAATTGAAAATTATTTTTACAAGTGAAGTGATTTACAAAGTAAAAAAACTCTTGAAATAATTAGAATAGGCCTGGAGCATATTAGTTTCAGCATAAACAGATTCAATATTGTTTAGCTACTATCCTACCGTTCACTCAGTTTGGTAATTTTCATTTTATCAATCAACTGGCCTCTGGAAAAAAAAAAAAAAACTTTTGCACATGTATATTAAGTTTTTTTTTGTTTATATAAAGCAACAAAATTTCATAATATATTTTCACATAATTACAAGAATTTTGTATTTAAATGCAAGTTTTATGGTTTTATGTAGACCTGAACGAAAATAAAGAAAGAAAGAAAGATGAAAATTAAAGACTAAATTCGTAAAAAAAAATAAAAATAAATAAATAAATAAATAAATAAAAAAAATTAATATTAATAATCTAATATTAATTTTAACATTACTATAAGTAGCTCAGCCTAATTGGAGGGAGGAGAAAAAGAAAGACATGATAAGTATATAAAAAAAAAATTTACAACTACAGGATTCTCTTTTGAATGGTTAAATTAGTTTGAATATTTCCAAATAATGGCTAATTTTTCTAATTAATATGTATTTACAACATAATATAATACAGGATGATTGTTAAATATAATATATTCTAATCATGAGATGTAATATGCCAACTAGATTTTCTAGTCAATGGCTGCCAATAACTGATATATTTTCAGTGGTTAAATTTATTATTATTATTATAATAAACCTTTAGACTCCTTGAAAGAAGTAATCTAACATTCCATAAAATTATGATGTGTAACATGTACATAGAAAGATAAGTAAAGAATGTCCTGATAAACAGGGTCTAGTGAAACATAGTATTTCACCCTCTGACCTATTTTATGCCCTGTACTATAGTGTGTTTATCATTACTAAAAGGATATCCTTTTTTAACTTGAAGTCAACTTAATCACTTAATGTTTTTAATACATTTTAAACTATTAGGCCCTACATACTATTTATTAATACTATTAATACATACATTAACATGAAAAAGTTAAATAAACTTTTAATTAATTGCAATTTAAACAGTTACAATTTCAAATTTAATTACAAAATATTTTAACAAATTACCTTATTATTCATCTATTAAATAATACCTTAGCTGTCACCGGCTATTGTACAGCTTTATTCTCACTACAGAAATCAAATATTCTTTTTGAAATCTACTCTCAATTTTCATGAACCTTATAGAAATAAGCATGGAAATGTGGAACAAATTTGAGAATGTGTGTGTCATATATTAAATTCAAAGAGTGAAGTGCTTTGGAGGTCAAAGCATATCTCTTTTCTCACAATTAGACCAATAGGAGTAGGTTAAGACCACAACCAAAAGTAAGGTTTAATTTTTACCTTTTTTGGCTTCCCCAGCTAACAATTTTATGAATAAATTACGGTTTTATGTACAGTAGAAACATTATTTTGTAGAACCATAAATACGTAATTTAACAAAGTTTTAAATAAATGTTTTAATGTTCCTGCAAAATTGTGTCATCATTTTGTGACATACCTAACCACAACGTTCGCAACATTATAAGAACGTTTTGCGGTACTGGGTCCCTAGTACTATGTCTTGTCCTTGCTATCTCTGTCATTGTTTGTACCTGGTATTTATGTAATTTGATACTGAATAAATTCATTCACTCAATCAATTAATCAATCAATCAATCAATCAATCAACGAAAGAGGTAGCAAAACTAACATCAAAACAGATCAGCACAAATAAATTTGTGGAGATGTTGCACTTAATCAGTTGGACATTCACTTCATTACTATTCATCCTCATATAAGAGCCAGTTACACAAAATATATTTATCTAACAACTATTTATATACAATCACAATTTTCCAAGCAATTAGGCTTAAATGACACACCTACAATGGTGCCCAGGAGACCATGATATCACCAACTGATTGAAGTTTAATGGTTTATAAATTCCTAGTTCTCAACCTTTTCCAGACCATGAAAGTAAACAATTTTTTAATATTATATTTAATTTTGTTTACCTCCATGATCAGAATGAGGTCCCACTCACTACTAAAAAAAAAAAGAGAGATTCTAAAAATAAGCACTTTTTATCAAGGAGGTGTAAAAATAATTAATCAATTAATAATACTCATTGCTTTCTAGTACTATCTATAGCTTGTTTGTTTATCTTATCTAAAATTAACAATCAACAGCAATTAAAATTTACTTTCTAATTCATAACAAGATTAAGATAAAGTGTTTACAATCAATTAGGTCATTAAACCTTGTACAGTAGTAGAGGCTAAATATGGTTTAACCTTTATAAACAAACTCTAATAAAAGGACGTTTTGTATATTCTTGCCGCGTTTTTATAGTATAGAATTTGGAAGACAGATATTCAGGGGCATTACCATTTAAACATTTAAACACAGTAAGTGAAATCTGGTTTGTCCATCGATCATTTAGATCAATGACCTTTATACATTCTTGACAATGTTCCAATAAAGAACGAATGTAGAATCAACTATGGCCTCACGTCTGTCATTTTTCGGAATCACCATACTCATATTCGACCTTTATACAACTATGATGGTCATAACTCCTGAACCAGTTTGCCTAGATGCACAAAAATAGTGGCTACACCTAGGTTTTTGGGAACAACATTCGTTAAAACATATTTGCCACCTTCTAGTAGCTGCGTTGACCAAATATTCAGAGTCAGAGGTCAATGACCTTTATACAATATATGATGATCATAACTCCTCAACCATTTGGTCTAAAAGCACAAAAAATAGTGTATGAATTACTATGTCTATGTTAAATTAATCTTATCCATTAAAATTGTATATTTAAATAATATAGTAAAAGTAATAATAGTGACTAGCCTATGTGTGTAGTGTATAAAATTATGAATAAAAAGTATGAATAAATGCGAATTGTGAAAGAATAAAGGAAGAATAGGATAGAGATTTGGAGCGGCTGAAATATTTTCCAAAAATATGCAATATTAGTCAATATTCGACATCGAATATGTCCGATTGATGTCAAATTTTTTACACTACACACGATTAAAGACAGTTTAAAGTCTGGTACGCGTTCGAACCACGGCTCTGGTGTGAGGAGGGTCATCAAAGCCAGCGGGAGTATGCCCAACAATTGGTCTACATTCCTGAGATGTGATGACAACAAATCAGAGGGTTTCCATTAATTGTAAACGAAGTAGTTGAGAACATTGACACAAACCACGGATTGTTTGTAGGGTCTCTGGGAGACGGAGCTGTAGCAAACCAGTATGTAGATCTGCAGCCATTGCTATGTAACATGGAAGAGGCAGATGAACGTATGCTTGTTCATGTTAAACATGCTGCTGAAAATTGTCCACGCATTCTTGTCAAGACTGTAGACAGTGATGTTGCTGCTATTGAGTTGTCAGCTTTCCACAGATTACCTGCATGGCATCCAGGAGCTTTGGCTCGAGGGGAAGCACTTAAAGTACATTCCAATACACAAGACTGCTACTCCAGTTTAGAGCTCTCTGCCGAACTTTTAAATGTCACCAAGGTATTAATTCGTTGTGGACACACAAACCAGTGGCGGATCCAAAGTGGTGAAAGAAACGTAACAAAATACTACTGGGTCCTGGCTTAGGAAATTCATGCTAACTAGATGAGGATCCAGACCTTCGCCCATTTTGCCCAGGCAGGGTGAGAAATCAAAATAAAATGTTGACCATTTTTCCAACAATCATACTTACTTTCCTTGACACTTATTTTGAATATTACCATTAGGAAAATGTTTTAATCCACCCTATCGTATACCTTACACTTTTACACTGATTGTACCAGAGAGAGGCACATTCCTAATAACTTATGGTCTTCCACTTCTAGCGCATATGCATAGCAAACGTTATGTAACCACATAATACTCAGGTCCAGTGGCGTAGGTATGGGCAGTGCAGTATTGGGGCTCGTTCAATAGGTCTAATCTGGTCTAATGATCTAAAAATATAACTTTAAAAAATCCCTTATTTAAACTTTAAAAGGACCCTTCAATAATATTAGGTTTTAGAGGCTACAGTATAATATTGATTATTCATTACAATTTACCACACGCTGCAAGCAAAAAAAAACCCCAACAAAACAAGCCCTTACATACGATGTACTTACTTTTTGAAATCACATTTCTAAAGCAATAAAATATCGTCACGCACATTTTGTGTTTGTGGTATTTTAAAGTTGGTTCAACTATTATTGTGTACGTTTTTAAACACTTCAGATCATCATAACTTCACGAATACATTTTAGATTCACTTCATTGCAAGTAGGTTGATGAATGTTGTATTATTGAATGGCAATTGTTATTATCGTGATGGAATAGACAATACCTGGATATGCATCAGGAGAATCAATTAGGGGGCCTATATGTATTTTGCCCAACCTGTCTTGAATATGTATTGAATAGGCCTACTCAGTGCGTGATGCACTAATGTATTTTTTTGAAATCACATTTCTAAAGCAATAAAATATCGTCACGCACATTTGTATTTGTGGTATTTTAAAGTTGGTTCAACTATTATTGTGTACGATTTTAAAAACTTCAGATCATCATAACTTCACAAATAAATTTTAGATTCACTTCACTGCAAGTAGGTTGAGATGACTGTTTTATTATTGTAATTGTTATTATCGTGATGGAATAAACAATACCTGGATTTGCATCAGGAGAATCAATATGTGTAATTTTGCCCAACTTGTCGTGAAAATGTACAAGCAAGGGTAATCTTGCAAATAGTAATAACATTTTATGAGTTTTTAAATCTTTACCATCAAAATCGTATTTTCCCGTATTTAAAATTTCCCGTATTTAAATTTTCGCTTTCGTTCATACAACATTTAGTTGCTTCACTACATTAGTAAGTTCGCGTGTTACGGACGATCCGCACATAAGACGAACATGATTATAAAAATCTAAAATATGAATGTCGTGCGTATAAGACGACCCCCTTTTTTTTAATCGTAATTTGCTATTTTAAGCCACGTCCAATTATACGCGAGTATATACGACTTGTTTTAAAACCCTAGGTTACCTGAGCGTTAGTCATACAGTGGCAGATTCAAGGGGGAAATTTTCCATGGAGAGGACCCCAACCCCTTTTATTTTGGGTATTTTGGAAACGTTTTGAACCCCTCCCCCCTTTCAAATCCTGGATCCGCCCCTGCGCAAACTGTGAACTTGGAAGCTGCAAATGCAGAAAGAATGGATTAAGATGTACCGAATTGTGTGGTTGCCAGGGAAAATGTTAGACAAGACCTTACAAGAAGTATCCCTGTGTTCATCTATGTAAACATTAAACATATGTTAATAATTACGAACTATAATTTATGTATATTTGCTTAGAAATAACATGTGAAACTATGAGAATGTGTATATGTAATAGAGATACAGCATAATTATAATAATTGTCGCAGTCATTAAGACCTAATGAAAGTTGTTTTGGTTGCTTTAGTATATAATATGTATCCATTTTTTAAAAAAGTAAAAGAAATTCCTCAAATAAACGTGCGCCCCCCCACCCCACTCCCTGAAAAAGCCTTCTGAACAATAAACACCCTGGGGTGCCTATTTGAATAAATACAGTACCTGACATACCTGTAATAACACACTTCACAGGTTTCATTGATAATTCCAGCACCTGCATCCATTGATGCCAAAGATATAAAAAAAAATTGAAGCAGTGGCATATCTAGGGGGGTTGCCCGGGTGGGGAGGCTCCCTTCCCAAAAAAATCACGGTCTAGTTAAAAATCACCTAACATCACCTTATTTTGCGAATTAGCACACTTCAACTGATCATCGAGCCCCACACTTCACCTTCGCGCCTCCATTTCAAGGCTTCTAGATTCGTCACTGTTGCAAGGGGCAGAAGGATCCGACCACCCAAGAAATAACGCTAAGCTACACCCTCTCGTTTTGCTCCTTTTAGGGGCGTTGAGGAGTACACATCCAGATACAGGACTCTAAGAACCTGGGAAGTGTCCAGGGGGTGAACTACTCCGTGGAAGCTTGGACAATGTGGGTGTCCCATTTTCTCATTCAACCCCAAAATAACTTCCCGCATTTTATCAAATTTGTGACTACCATCAATCTTGGCAATAATTTGTAGGACTCTAAAAATCTGCTCCATAGAAACCTACTGCAGGTAATTTTCTTTCATAAAAATTTACAGAATATTTTCCTTTGGAGGATTATAGCACATTTAAAAATACAAAACAAATAATTGTTAAATGATTACTAGACCAAGGTCAGTTTAAGAGTTTAAAGGATTCAGAAGGTCAATATATACAGTATTGTTGTAATGTGTGTAAATGCGAAAAGAAATTATTGAAGTTGACACTTGAAGCAGCAGGAATATTGCATCCTGGAAAGGCTGTACAGTTTGCACTTTTTCAAAGTAACATTTTTTTAAACACAACTTGGATACCGAGCCGTATGGCCACACACATTTTTAAATCCCATGTGGTCTCCAATTGGCAGGTGAATATTATAAGAATATAGAAGATGTTGTTCATAGTGCCATATAAAAACATCTGGCTCATGTGCACTTTAAAGAACCATTCGCATTTTTCGGAACAGTGGGTGGTTACCCCGATGCTACCCCATGGTTCATTTCATTCCTTGTCGTTGTGGAACGATGTGAACAGGTAGCTACAGTACTTTAAGTGCGTCTTATGGCGGCTGGTTGTCACGGACCACGCCCATATGCAATTCATGACAATAATGTTGCGAGCTATGGGTTATTCTCCTACCTCCTACATTTATTCAAATCAACGTTTGTGGAGATTTTTGAACTATGTTTGTTTGTCGGGCTTATAAGACGACACACCCCCCCCCCCCCATTTAACATTCAGAATTCATAAATTTTGCAGCTATTATGGTCTTGATACTGCATCTAGCTGCCTAAAAACAGAGCCAAATATTATTTCGTTTAGCAAAACTCATCATACTTTTTATTTTACTAATTAATCCAAAATATCACCTTTCGGCTGTTTGCTGGTGCATTGATATTCAAAAGTCCCTTTTAGACAGAGATGCAATACCGCAATTGCGGTAAAGCACGCCGGCATGGGTCAGGTTCTTGTATGAAAGGGGTCGATACGCCAATATGCTGGCTTACTTTAGGCCACATCACACCCTAGTAATATTGCCGCAATATTGCGGTAATGGCTACTGGCTTGCTCTGCCTGAAAGTGTTTAGTCGATATTGCAGCAATCATGGTTAAAGTTGAAAACAATAGTGGTATTTAAACCGGCCAATATTACGCCATTCTATATGGTCTTTCAGATAGAAAAGCATAAGATTACTGCAATATTGCGGTAACAAATGTGCTGTGTGAAAGGGTATAGACCGGTTATTAAGCCAACATGCTTTGCACAATATTGCAGCAAGTTCATCTAAAAGAGGCTAAAGTAAAATACATCTGTTTATTACCTTCTTCTGTGGTACTAAAAAAAAACACATTTTGGGGGAAAAAGGCATTTTAACTTTCACAATTTTAACCTATTTTCCTTCATATTTTAACGTTTGTAATGTATGTGTTGTGAGTATTAGTAGATGATTGTATCAATAAGCATTATTTTTATTTTTTATCTGTGAACAAACTATACCTCTTACTGTGTTTGAAAATAAAGATTGGATTGAGTTTAATAAAAAATAAATGATAGTTTAAATATATTTTATACTATCTAAACATAATTATTTTAACATTTGTCATGTATGTGTTGTGTGTTTTAGTAGATAATTGTATCAATAAGCATTATTATTTTTTTTTTATCTGTGAGCAAAATATACCTCTTACGATAAAGATTGAATCGAGTTTAATAAAAAATAAATGATAGTTTAAATATATTTTATACTATCTAAACATAATTACATATCATATAAAATATTTGATCATATTTAGGGAATAATGTATTGTTATCATCTTATTTATTTTGTAGACTGTAACCATCATAATTTAGTATTAAATTATAGTAGTTGCAGAGTAATAAACAAGATGATAATATTAATAACATAGTAATAATAAAGATAAATTGAGATTAAAACTAACACTAAAATAAATGTTTGAAAGCCTTCTTACCTTAAAAACCTGTTGCTTATCTTAAACACACATAATACAGTATGCAGTTGACAGACCTAATCTCTACAGTTGTTCACTTCCATACGTTGTGTCTGGCCAGGTATGAAATTAAAACAGCATCCAATATTACTTTAGGTATTTGTATTGGATGAATATCAATATTCAATGCTAGCTATTATTGGCCACCTGTTGGAAAAGGACTCAACCACTTTTAAAAAGGGGTAGATCTAATTTATATAATTACTGTACCATCAGTAATCATCAGTAGACTTTGTCTATTTGATTAACAGTTAACTGTACATTAAAGCATTTTGTACAGAAATCATTCTACTATCAAATTTTTCAATTACAGATTATCTCAACTCTAAATATTTACATTGGTTATATCTGGTAACACAAATACAACATTTTATCTTAGGGGAGACTTTTATTAAACCTTGTTTCATGAACTTATTTTTTTAAAGATCGGCAGAGGAGGGAGAAAAACAAATAAAATTTAGTTTTCTCAATTAGGCTAAATGATTTTGCCAAAAACATCTGGATGGAGAAAATTAAATAATATTTTATTAATGAATTAAACAGTGTAGTTAATTAGATTAATAAATGTGTAATGAAAAGAACATCATTTTTGTGAAATTTCCATTATTTTGTAGCAGAGGATGCATT
Organism: Anneissia japonica; assembly: GCF_011630105.1. Taxonomy (NCBI): domain Eukaryota; kingdom Metazoa; phylum Echinodermata; class Crinoidea; order Comatulida; family Comatulidae; genus Anneissia; species Anneissia japonica. Next base: position 81,348 of record NW_022730127.1, on the reverse strand, counting down.
AACTGGCCAAAGATAAAATTGTATTTTTCTATTAAAAATCACTTGTTTTGACGGTTGGAGCATCCCCTAAACAAGGTAAAAAAAGTCTTGCCTTCTGTAAGGTAAGGGTTATTAGACTTTTTATATTTTATTCATGTTTTCTTAAAGAGTGCTTTGATTTTCAGCCACACGAACATGAAGAGATCATAATTTTGATTTTGATTTGGAAACAATCATACCTTGTAGCAGATATATAACAGCATTAACATCATTATCTGATTTATAATATATTCTGAAAATCACGAAAAGTGGACGTGGTCAGGCGTCACTCAAAATATTCGGATAGTGGCTCAAGGGTGAACCCCACAAAAAATACGACAATTTAGGGGTTTTAAAGGCTTACAGTACTTAATCAATTTTACAGATAGATCAAATCTGCTAGGCCTAGTATGTAGAAAATATATAACTTTTTTTCTCCCCAACGGTTGTGGTTCTTGTTTCCAAACAAGGGGCCCGGGGCCTGGCGCCACCCCTGAAGCAATAGTCTGAATTAGGGATAAGTTGCTAAAGCTGCATATTCGCCTCCACATAAAATTACCTCAATTACTTGTTTCGTCTTAGAAAGTACAGTATTAGCACACTGCATTTTTAAAGATTACTTGCACTCTGAAATTAAAGAGCGTAAGTAGTTTATCTATTGCATCAAGATATTGAGACTGAAGTTTAAAGGTGTACTACTGTATCAGTAATGAAATAAAAACATTGAAAATTTTAATTTCACATTTTAATTGCTTTATTTGTATATTTAAGCAAGTTATCATTACTTGTAACTTTTGTTCTGTTGTATGGTCAAACCTCTCCTGCATGAGAGTGTTCCTCTGCTTTGAAAGAGAGAGCCATTAAATTATTATTATAAATATTAAAAATAACTTTCCTATCTTCATTTGAATATCCTTATTAAAATTGGCTGGTGGTAATCAATTTAAAGATTTTTAAAATCTTATTTTTATTCTATTTCAAATCACACCCAACAGCAGATAACCAGCCATTTACAGAATGAATTAACAAAAAAATATAATAGGATTTTTAAATGAGCTATATAAAGTTTTATTTAAATTTGTGAGGTATTTTCCTGTCTTTTTGACTATACAGTAGGCTGACATCTTGAAGGTTAGGGCCATCTTATTCTACAAACTGACATTCAGATTTTGTGTAAATTCCTTTGAACATAAACGTATACTGTACAACTTTATGGTAGGTACTATGGACATCATCATTGGTATAGGGAGTACTGACATTGTAACCGTATTTAGTATTTATTCGCTTTGTGTCTCAGACAAAACAGAGGGAATTTCCTTGCATGCACATGCCAGCAGATTATTCCTATTGTGCACATTTTGTTCCTTTTGCTCATTCTGAGTTGCTATTGTTATTTCAAAGTTGTTTCAAACTGTCCACGCAGCATCTAAGCTGGGCTAGGTTTCTTTCAGAAATTATTGTATAATTTGACATTAAAATTTATATAGCGATATTGATCATGAACTTATTTTCAAATTGTGCACTGCAAAGAATTCCTTACACAGTTTGCAAACTGTGCAAGGAAGAGCTTGCACAATTTGCAATTGTGCAAACGTCTGAAACTGTAAACGACATTCCTAACTACGGTAATCCTCCACTCCTTCTTTGGAGCTTCAGTGAGAGGGGGATTCGGAAGAGCCTTGCCTGAGCAGCCTTCCCTGCAGCCTGGCCATGTTTGCTTGGCTTGGCACACACGTGACACAGGCACGTCTATTTACTATTAATAGCTCTCAGTCTAAGAACATTCACTTAAGTATTACAATATCTCATGCAATGTCAAAACTAATAATCACTCACAAAAATTACCAAGAACATACAGTACTTGAAAGAGGAAAATGTACTAGCACGAGCCTGGGCCTAATGGAAATCTTTTCAAAAACTTTTGTTTTGCATAGACTGCATTCTGTCGTTTAAGGGACGCCATACACAACCGCAAAGAGACTATAATTAGAAAATGTTACACGCCTTCTAATTGGTTAGCCACTGCCAAGTATACACAAAAGAGCCAATAAACTTTCCTATACATACAGGTTTGAAGGAGGCGTACTTCTTACAAAATAGCAGTCGCCGATGTTTAGATCTGGCCTAATACGTGGAGCAAAATTTATAGAAGTATTTTTGGCTTCAAGAATAGGATTCATATTGTTTTGAAATGGTTTGTCACTCACCGATACGCTAAATTCTTGAAATATCTAATTAATATCCATACAGCAAAAATAGGTCAAGCAAGCAAAGGCTAGGCTATGCTAGGAGGAATGACTAGAGGGCCTAGGCCTGGCCCTGGCCCTACGCCCACCATATTAATTAGGCCAGCTAGGCCGGGCCTAGCTTGTTAACTAGCCTAGTTGTAGGCCAGGCCTAGCTAGGGAATTTTCGAGGCCTAAGGCCTAGGACCTTAGTTAGGGAGTAGGTTTAGTAGCATAGGTACACATACTACGTACGATTTCTAGGCTAGGTCTCCAGTTGGGTCTATATGATATTGATATACCCTGCTACTCTGCGGAACAAATAATACTAGGCCTAAGGCCTAGACTAGATAGATAGATTACTACTCTTCACCGTTTTTAATTAACTTCTTCAGCCTTGGTATGGTAAACTAAAAGTGGCTACTGTGGCCTATGCCTATGATGGCCTTACGCTGAGAATGTAGTGCATCAAGAAAGCGAGAGTTACTTTTTAAGTTAAGAGTAAAGCCAAGTCGACCATTCCCTACTGTAAAGATTTTAATTGCTCAGAGGATATCTCACCTCAAATTTGAAAATAAGTACGCGTAATCGTAATTAATGCATAATTCCATTAGTTATATATTAAAATTTGTTCAAAGCCTAATTTTCAGCAAAATCAATGCAGAAATCGGCCCTTATTTTCCAATGTGCAGACGGATTGGTCAGCCAAATTTTTGTGCAAAGGATATATTCCCCACGCAGGCCTTACTATACAGGCTGGGACCAGTTAGCGTGTTGAGATTTAGATCACTTAGTTGACGTAAGCATAGCCACAGCCTAAACTTAAAGTACAATTATAGCAGCCCTACGCTACCACTGTTTAGGGCACATAGAAAAGATTATTAGATTATCAATCTTTTTTTTTTTTAAATTGATAAGGGAGGGCGGTTTTTTTTTTTCAATTAGTAAATTAAATTAATTCGCTTTTGTTTTTATCGATGAGGGAGGGACTGTTTATATTTGGCCTGTACCAGGGCCTGTAATAGTAAATATTGTATAAAAACTGGTTTAATTTTATAGTGTTTTTAAAAAAAAAAATGTATTTGAAGTCACAAAATTGCTTTGTTATTTTATGCTGTTGAAATAATTGATGCAGAAAAATGTTTTTTTATATTCCCGCATCAGTATTTCCCGAATTTTTGATGCGGCAGGTGGGAGTGATAATATAATAAATTTTTTCTATTTGCCCTTATTTGTATATTATTGATGGGCCTAGAACCACCGGGACGTGATACTACTGCTGGATTCAATAATATACGAGATGTTACAGGGGAGGAGTAAGTCTAAGCCCAGCAGGATGATTTAAAATTTAAAAAATCAAATAAATGTGTTAAATTTGAAACACTGTCGCCAACACATTGATTCGTCTGTGTCGAAGTATAAATTAAACAAGTTTATAATAATAATAATAATAAAATTCATATTTAAGAAATATATTCAAGGCTCTTTACAGAATTAAAATAGACATCAAAATTTAATAAATTATTGGGAAAAATTAAAAAGATCCAAAACACAAGTTCTGTTTCTCCCCACCCTGTTCCCCATGTACCTTTATTGTGATTAAAACTAGTGCCATAAAATCTAATGTGCTGTTTCTGTCCTTTAATTTAGTAATAGGTAAATTGAACAATGTGGCCAACTCTAAAAATTATCGAACTATTAAATGTAGTTATTTGATCATATCCAACTCTACTTAATTTGCAGTTCCTGGCTTTATATTGTAAATCAATGTAACGATTTGTTTCTTCTCTTTACAGTCAGCATTATTCAACTTTCAAAGTTTGTTAACAGTTTTACTTTTGCTTATCTGCACCTGTGCCTATATACGAAGTCTTGCTCCGAGATTATTAGATAAGAACAAGGAAGGGTGAGTGTTAAAATGAAGTTCCTCAATCTGCAAGATATTGACCATCAACTACGTTTTACATATTCACACACAGTAGAATGAGCCCACAATATTTGTACAATGATTTGTACATATGACAGATAACCCTAAGTACCTGCTGATGATTTGGTTTCCCAAACTTAGGGTCAGGGTTGCAATCCCTTGCTGTGCAACTTCATTTGTGTCCTTGAGAAGGCACTTTATCTGCGTTGCTCCTCTCCACCCAGGAGTATAAATGGGTAGCTGGTGGGGTTGCCTGCTATTGCGCCAATATGGCAGCAATGTCGCTTGAGCATATGGACCTAATGAACAGGGAAAGCAAAAGGCTTCGTCACCTAAAGAAAAATGCGCTGATAAATACAAAGTAACAATAACAAAATATAGTTTTTGATACAAGAGTATTGACAAAATCTGGCCACACACTGCCAACTTACGACAGTCATATAACTGTCGGTCAGTGAATCCATCTTCGGGTGATGACACAACGTTGACAGGTCGTCATTAAAAATGATCCATGGTGCATGCATTGTTGGGTTGCATTCTCTATGGGATCACTCAGCTGACGACTGTTGGGTACAGTATGTGTCTAGCTTAACTGAACAGTTTGTCTGAGCATATGTCAGTAACATTTCACTAACAAATTCAATCCATACTACTGTATGCCTTTAGAAGAGGATATCTTTTATGAGATTTACCTCTCTTCCTACTGATACTGTATTGACAAAAAAGCACTATTGAAGTAATTATTACTAGGTATTATAACACACCTTAATAGATCCTTGTCATTTGATTGGTGGATTTTGTATCATGTGACATTTGTTATTTATATGTCATCACTCAAAATGAAAATTTAGATCCATGCCATCCATACATTGTTTGTTCCATTTATTTGGTCCCATTGCACACATCCACCTAATACAACGTTTTCATTAGTTAAAAGAAAATGGACTGTTCCATTCTGCAGAAAGGCAGACCTAAACTTTATTTTTCATGAAATATCTGACAATTATCTATTTTGTATAAATCGAGTAATGAATGTGTTGTATTCGTGTAATGGGAAAAATATTCTCAAATTTCATTAGTTGAAAGAGTGACTCCGTTCATCCACCTTGTTGTTGAACCGAGCTGAATCTTAACATTGGCTGACGCTAGCATCTGCTGTGTTTATTCTAAATGGGGTTTTATAGAAGGGGGGGGGGTGTTTATTCAAAGTGGGGTGCCGCTGTTTATTCAAATAAATATGGTAATACATTTGTTAAAATACACCAATACTTTATTGATTTACTCTACATTTGCTATCTATTTCTTTAATAGGTTTCTTGGGATTTTCTGGAAGTGTGCTAGAATTGGAGAGAGAAAAAGTCCTTATGTTGCTTTTTGCTGCGTTGCCATGGCATTCAGCATTCTATTCTGGAGCTGATACGAGAGCAGGAAATATTTCAACAACTTTTTATAAATTATCAAAAAACTTGTGTACATTATCACATAATATACATTGATATGTTGAAAGGCCAATATTAGCAGACAGTCATGCATTTGCATGCCGGAAGATTAACTATGCTGTGTAGGCAATGCCACTAGTGCTCGCTGCCTACACAAGGGAAAGACCAATTTGATATCTACACACAAAATGTCTTGAAATTATGCACTTCAATTTGCATCCTGGGAAAGTTATTTGACATTTTCCAGGTCTGTGCTTCTTTAATACACATAGTTATGATAACTATTGCTGGTACCCATTGATACAGCTGGGTGGATTGAAGGAATGTAGCTAAAAAAAAGAGGCACTTTAGCTACATTGCTTCAGTCCACTTAGCTGTATCAATGGGTACCAGCAAACTGCTGGGGACTAACCTACGACAGACTAGTGTCCCATCCAGGGGGAGTACAACTCTCATCCGCTTCACACTACAGAAACTGGGGATATGCTTCAGCCTTATGGGCCCCAGTGGCTCGGAAATGATTTAGTTTAGTTATGAATAAATACTGCCACAAAACCTCTTGGTTACAGGCTTGTTTTCAATTCTGATCCATTTTTGTAATCTGTTTTTTATTCATTATTTGCATATGGGCCAAGAAGGATTGCCATTCTGAGCTATGTAAAATTAGCAATTTGTGGCCAAAGTTCAAATAATGGATAAAATTGTTTTAGAAAAACAACAGAAAAGGAGCTGTTGTCAACTACCAAGCTATGCTAGAAGATAAGGGGTCAGTGTATAATGTATTGTAGTCTTTTATGGGAAAAAAATCGGATGACCTCAGCCTGACACTTATTTTAATATGTATTCTTTTGGAAGGATGGAATGTGAGGTGGGGTGGGAGTGTCACAGTAGAGAATGTTTTGTACTCATAAAAATTATGAAAAATATGGATGATTCCTAAATATCCACATATAGGTTATGATAATACATTGAGATTCTGATGTTTTATGTAATTATTTCAGTCCTGTGTTAAAAGTACATAGTGCATATCAGTGGTCGCCCCCATGGTTCCTGGATGGTGGGTTGATGAGAGGTCTAAGATCCACAACAAGGACCATACCTACCTCAGATCCACCAAGGTTAAAGCAAATTAGTGCTTCCTGACAAAATGATTGGCTGGACCCCTGAGGGCGCCACCATTGTATAGTATCGGTGTGTCTAATTTAGTCTAAATAAAATGAAGCTACAAAGTTTATTACCACTAATCCCAGGCTAGCACATAGAACATTGCCAACCCATGTATGAGGATGAATGAATCCTGTCAAACTTTGATGTAAATTACCATTTAAAAAAATATATAAATATTTGGTTTATGTGAACTGGTTTGGCTAAAGTGCAGCAGCAAAGTGTGATGAAAAAAATGAAATGTTTTTAAGTCTGTTGCTTTAAAAACTACATCCCTGATTTTGAGAACCATAGGCTCATATAATCTATAACAACTTTTAACTCTTTATATACTGCCTAGTAACATACAGTAATCATCATCATCTTGTAGTCCACAGCAAAACATAACCCTGAAGAAACCTCTCTGTCCATTGCTATTATTGTTATCCCACCATCAAAGCTTTGATCTGCCTCCCTCAAGCCGGTTATCCACTAGGCGAATTTATTCGCGCGAATCGAAATCGTCGGTTCATGCACATGCGCATTCATATCCCTATCGGACATATTTAGTGATAATGTGCCTATATATGGTCATGGTTTTATAAGTCATGACCATATTTAGGCATATCACATGTTTTTGAGGACTTTAAGTTTGTTTTGCATGTAGCAAGTAAAATATTGATATTTATTATTTTAAACGTGTAAAATTTTCTTTAGTATTATAATTTTAGTTGATTCAATATCAGATAAAATTGTTTAAAGCAAAAAGAGAATTGTAAAATATAAAAATAAAACCAGATTCATTCAGTTTTGTTAAATTGTTCAATGAATTATTTATTCAGAGTTAAACATTATTACTACTGTTATATGTTTGTATCCAATTACACACAATGCAACATAAATGAAAGCAATATCAAATCAAAAGTCAAAGTCATAGGTTTATTTCAAATGTCATTTCCCAAACATGTAATTACTCATGTGGAGGGGATACCTTACACAATCCATATGTTAAAATGTTAAGGTTTGACAAAATATATTATGCAAACATATTACATTAAAAATATATTTTGACAAGCTCCCTCAGTTGAGTACACAAATTAACACATGTATCTGTCTTAGTATTGCATACCTTTAATTCAAAAAGGTGTTTTAAGTTGCTTCATTTGAATAACAATACGTAATATAATCAAAAGGGAAAAATGTTTACTGTAAATTAATATGAACATGAAAATATGCATTAATATATAAAAAAAAAAACAAAAAAAAAAACATGGAAATTAAAATTAAATAATAGTTTTAACTGAATATAACTGTTACTATAAATCTTGTTCAGTTAATTAAAATTAAAGCATACGTGTTGCAACAAGTGTCTCATAAGTATCAGTGTTCCTGAAGCAATCTCGGTTCCATAAAGCACAACACAGATATTCAAATCTACTGAATAACCAGAAAAAAGAAAACAAGTAAGCTACTGATGATTTTATACAAACGTGTAAATATTCATAATTATAATGTTTACTCTATAGCAGTGGCAGATCCAGGGGGTTCAACTGGTTGGACTGGTTCGGACGAACCCCCTCTGTGAAGAAACGTAACAAAATACTACTGGTCTTGGCTTACAAAAGGCATGTAGCAGATCGGGCAAATAAAGCTTAGCCAAATGAGTCTTCAATTAAATACAGTAATATTCAAAACAGTTTTTGGTTCGATGTCATAGTAATTAATAAAAAAGTGCGTTCTTCAGGCCTATCATGTCATCGATCCATGAAAGAAAGACTACGTATCAAAATAGGCCTACTCAATATTGTTGGAATATAATAAAACATTGCCTATGTCTTTGTTTTTTTTTTATCTCTATGTATAGGCCTAAGAATGAGATAAAATCACCTGACCTTTTTTTGAGGGGGAAAACCTTGAATTTTGAAGAAATGAAAGACACCTCAGACGTCGGGAAAGCTCATTTCCGGCTATCTTGGAATCAAAACATTCGTTTTGGTGTTTTTTAGAACATTTTGAACTCCCCTCTTTTAAATCCTGGATCTGCCCCTGGTATAGTATCTAGGTAGCTCTTCATGCGAAAATACTTCATTGATAAAAATATAATTAGAAAGATTCTTTTTAATAAGTTACAGTATAAATCATATAAATTGTTTTTATTCTCTGATTTCAGTCATAAATCTCATAAAAATCCCCAACACATCCACTGCCTTTTTGTTTACATAGTGCACTCATAAAGCCAATCACTGAATGCAGACCTATAATAGGAAGGCTTTATTTCAACGAGGAAGATGAATTTGGCATTTGAAAATATGATATTGTAATTAAAATTTTTTTTTATATTTTAACCAAATTTTACAATTTTTTGTTTATAGTAACCAAATATTATGCAACAGAAATTAAATCTGGGTGTTGTAATGTTTTATGTACTGCAATATTCCATAAACTTTTAAACTGACGACCCAGGAGATTCAAAATTCAGTTGCGACCTCTTATGCACAAAAGAGTAATTTGGGTAGAGCACAGCCGAGGCCTACAACGTGCTTAGGATGTTTTATTTCAGTGTATTTTACTCTCCCTGCTACTATAGTTGTTTGTTTTACATAAATATGTAATTAAATTTTAATTTATTAATAGTCTTGCATTATACGGTTCAATTACACTAAATATTATTACAAAATAACATGTGTTTTCATGTATATAAATACCGATAATAATAGAGTGAAAAAGCTAGCTGATTTTTTTATCAAATTATTTTAGCAAACCACTGGCGGGTAGCAACCACATTTTGTGGAAATTCTTTGCTCTATGGTGGAACATTGATGTACTGTATTGTGTTCAGTACAGCTGTAATATTTATAACATAAATGCTCTACAGTTTCAACTATTACCTTGCAAAAATATCAAGGCAATGTCAATTTTGGCTAAAAAAAAATTACATCTAATAAAATTTTTAAAAAAAATGTATTTGTTTGAGACATTTCTCTACTTAAAATCTAAAAAAACTTATTGAGTATAATACAAGTAACCTTCTGTAACTATTCTGAGCACCAAATCATTAAGTATGCCTGAAATAAGCGTGACATCTAAATGTTTAAATATTCCTAATCCATGTGAAGTAGTGAACTAACACATGCAGCTGTTTACTATATGTAGCAAGAGAAATAAGCTTCACTTTTAAGCTCTCCTACATACTCTTTTTAAACCAATTTATATTTGTTGATATCAACAACAAAGGCACTACAGTATTTGGTTTATCATAAAACATTTCAATTAAATTCAATGGTGTTCATTAACTACCATTTTCTGAATATTCCATTAGCTGATTATAAAAGAAATGCTCTTCACAAACTGAAATGCATACATTAAGCCACAGATTAAGCCTATTACGCAAACCCCCATAGCCAAAGACAGATGAAATCTCATAGCTAGTCCAGATGCAACTCCATTGCCACTCGATTGCCAGCCTTGAAACAAACCAAAACCCAGCCTAGAGGGAACCAAAGCCACCTATCCAGAGGCACCCACATTTTTGGATTAAACACAAGCAATTATAGTCAAGCTTGTTAGGCCGCTTTTTCCTCCCAGCATTAGCCCGACGGGAGTCTGATGTCCCTCACCAAAGTGGGCGTGGCTGGGCAGCGCTCAATATCAAAATAAAGGCTCATTAATCAATTTTAGAGTCTACTTATATGTAGAAAATACATTTATTTTTTCTCCCCAATGAAGAGGGCCTGGGGCCCCTCTCTCGGCTGGTGCCACCCCTGCCCAGCATGCATTGCAGTAATCAGTTGATGACATAATCAATTTTTTGCAACTTCTCTTTAAAATATATGTTTGTCTTTACTCTATACTGTATAATAGACTTGCGCACTATATCATAATTTTTCAATAAATCTCTCCAACCTGAATACGTAATATATACAGAGTCAAATTTAACTGATTAAAATAAGTTAAGTTGTCTGACGTGTTATATACAAGTATGTGATGGGTTGCTCTTCAAGCTAGGCATGATGTAAAGCACTTGGTTACTGCATCTCGTGCATATGGAATGTAAGACAGTGAGTACCTAAAAGAAAAAGCAAGAGATTAAAGGGTGCCATCAAAATTAAAGATAAAGTTATAGACATATCTCGGCTGATACTGGGATATTCTCAAACACGTAATTAAAATAATTCTCTTTCAGTTTTTTTGCTAAATTACAGACATTTTACTATGAAAATCCATATATTGAAAATTATTCTACTCAATAAAAGGTTTATGCAAAGAATATTGAAATGGAATTATATGTTTGTTTAAAAATATTTAAAACCAAATCCTATAACTTTATACTTAATTATACTATAACCATTTATATAATGAATGCTATATGTCAAATCATGATATCATCATTTGACCCCCACTTGTAATTTACTATCCCAAAACCATGCAATCAATTCTTCAATATAAGATGCAAGTCCCATCTAATGTATAGAGTACAAGTACACTAATTGCGTATTTATTTTTAAGTTCACTGGATTCAAATAAATACTTACCAGGTTAGGGCTAGAAATTGACCAATACAGAAAATGATTGCCAATGCAGCATTTTCCCACTGTAAAGATAAGAACACATCATTCCATTTATTTTATATTTTATAAAATAAAATGATTTAGTAATAATAATAATAATAATAATAATAATAAATTAAATTAAAAAATTTGTTTTAATATTTTTAATTATTCTTATATTTTAATTCCCTTAAAATCACCAAAAGGAAAATGTGGTTAAAATTTTAAATTATTGTTAGGCGGGAAATTCTTGCTTGCTTGCGGGAGTAAGGAAGGCTGTCCCGATTTCCAGGAGACTACCGCGACTTTCGAGAGATTTGGGACCCCTGCTGTAAAAAATGGGGTGACATCCACTTGTTAGGTAAGATAAGATAAGATTTATTGGTTCTCTCTTTTATAACAGAGGAACTCTGTTTTTCATAATAGTTCAGTTCTTTCAGTCATTGCTTTTAATAAATATGTTTTACAATGGTTATCAAATATGTTACAAATTTCAATATTCTGGTATGCATCAAAAATATTATCTAAAAGTAAGTGGTGCCTAAATTCACATGAACCTTCTAAGAAAATGTCCCAAAAGTACCTATTAATTTTACACAAGTCAGTTTTCAAATGTTCAAAACATGCATTTCTAATAGAGGATAGACAATCAAATAGAAAATGGTCGACCGTTTCTAATTCTCTTTTTTTGCAAATAATACAATGGCCTGAGTACATATCTGACCATGCCCGTTTTCTGCCTTCAAGATCTAGAACATTAGTTCTAGCTTTAAACTTTAAATGTGTACCTTTAAAATTGAATTTGTCCAAAAGGTAGTATTCTAAATTTGGTATATTTTTTAATTTAATGTAATCCTTCAGTGATGATTTTTTAGTTGCTTTTTGAAACCATTCTTTATTATTGTAATATGAGATCATATTACTAAAAGATTTTATCTACACTGAGTATTTTGTGGTTCCATATTATATATATCATTTAGATCATATTTGTCTAATAATGCTTTAATGTTATCAATCCATTTCCATCGTGTAAGTGATCTAACCTCCATAAGTGATTTACATAGTAGAAAGACTCGGTCGACGGCTCTTAATAAAAACTCCCTTGTAGCGTTCACAGGGAGTTCTTATGGCTTAGTGTGTGCTTCTAGAGCACAATATTAGGGCTGTCTCTTATACACATCTAGATGTGTATAAGAGACAGCTGTTATACTCTGTATATAGTACTGTATTGTAAGGTGTGTATCTTACCTGGCTATAATTAAACCTCCTTGTAAGATGACACGTAGGAGAAAGGCAATTATTACAGAATGATAAAATAACAATTGTGAAATCTCTATGGTAACGTAATCTGTAACTGTAGGAAATTATATTTCCAATTCATTTAGTTGTACTATATATAAGTCAGTCGTGCCATCCTCATTTTCATTTCTACATAATTATCCCGTCCTCGAGCAGATACTAATTTGATTTAGTGTCTGGTATTTTTGCAGCTTGTGTGCAAAAAGCTCAAAGCTGTTGTTTTACATCACAATGATTATTTCGTTGCTAGTCCAAGCTCTTAAAACGTTGACTGCCAGACTGTTTTTTAACGTTCCTTCCGGTGTGCCAAAACAAGTTTACATGTACAAATATACTTTTTTGAAATTTTATCTAGTCATACTGTATATCATCAAAATGATGTGTCTAATAAATTGACAGGAAAATATTAGGAGGGCGGGTAAACTCGTCGACGGCAGTGATAACAATTTTTTGCCAAGTGCGAGTTATCTCGTCTGAAATTTTGCATGGGTTGGTATGTTCAAAGGACGCCCGAATTGTGCACACTCGAGTGTACTACCGGCAACATAACACAACAAACACACATGTCATTTGTACGTTATAGTGCAGGTGTATCTTAACCGAACTACTAGCCGTTGAATCTATGGTTCTACAATGTATAACAAAGAAGTTATAAACGCTAGAATGTTACACCAATTTTGATGAGTATACTCATCCCTGGCTCCCTAAGCAACACCTTGTGAGCGAGTATACTCGTTGCTGGTAGTCAACGTGTTAACAACCATAAACCTAACAAATCTCGCTCTACGGCGCTAATGAACACGCGTAGAAAGGCGTATGGTTTTGATTATGCGAGATAACAAGGTGATTGACTATAGAACTGCAAATAGAAGGCAATGTTGAAATAATACCTGATTGTTTACATTACATTTTTATCACTTTAACGTATGTCTACCAAGACATTAGTGGTTCTACCTAATAATAAACTCAATTTACACCCACCACAACCAAATTATTCACTGTATGGAAGAGTGTATGTGCACATGCTAGCTTTCTCATGCACAGCTAATGCACACGCACAGTTAATATTAACTATCGCTACAACCAGCAGTTTGATTAAAATACATGTGTATAAAAACAAGGTGACTGACTGGTGCATCAAGTTATTCAGACACTATAGAAAAAAAAACATCTAATAATAAAAGCCATTATTTCGTTCAAAATATTTATTTTTTTAAGAAAATAACATTTTTAGAAATAATGGCTCATGATCGGCTTCTATTTTCTAAAGTGTCCTCAGAACAACTATAACTGCATACCAGACTTTTAAAAAATAGAAATTTATGAAGAACTTTACGATATTGAGATGCAAGATATATAATATATTTTTACATATTTTTAATAACTTTTTTCTTAGGAGCAGTAGTGGACCACTGTAATACCTGTAACAACATCCCAGATATAATAACACATCCATTCCTGGTAACAACCAGATAAGCTTTGGTTGTATTATGGTACTTACCCATAATGCTGCACACAAGGTGAGACCAAGAAGAAGAAACACAAGGATCGTTGCCACAAGCCTTGTTGGTTTGAACATATTTTTCAGCTGACGAACTGGCCCCATCAAGAAGAAAGTACTACGCATTCAAAGTGACAGTAGAATTATTCACAAAATACATAAAAATTTTATCAAACATTATTTATAATAATAATAATAACTTATTAAAAAAACACATGAAACTCAGCTTCCTGAATATTCCATAATGCTGCATAATACTACAGTGTACTGGCAAGTTAGCATAGCAGAGAGAAATCGGGCTTTAGCCAATAGGGACTTTGGTATTATTCCACTAACGTACAAAAAGGGATCGGGGGGGGGGGGAAAGGGGAGGAGGGCGGAAGAATGCGGCAAATGTGAAATAAGGGATTGATGATTAAGTGAGGGATGCTAGCCAACTCGAGATTTTTATCTACTTGAGTGTGATTTCTTGGCTTTGAAGATTTTCAATGGGGGATGACTGACTGGGTGGGGCCCCCACAAGTTTTTTTTAGGGGACCCCCCTCCCCTAGGTACGACACTGGTTTGAAAACTGCCAATGCTGCCATTACTTGCATCCTTGGATAAGACACTTTGCTCAAATTACAGTACCTCGTCCTAATTAGGAGGTAAGCTGTTGATTGGGTTTGCATAATAGCACATGTGTTCAGTATAAACTCAGTAAACTATTCAACAGAGTGCATTTTCTCAGTATACTGGTCAGATAAAGCACTTCACTGCAGCCGGTGTGGATCCCCAGGGGCCTATTAAACCCAAATTTTCTTGTTGATTTCAACAACGATAATCATTTACATTTATCCATTTAAATTCCTGGGTGAAAACATGAATAGTGCCTTTTCCAAGAACAAACAAGCAACTAGCCTCTGACTCGACCCCCTTGATCAGTAATTTAGGTGCTACTGTAAGCCTTGCAGTGGCGCTTGAAATATGCCGACAAGGGGTCTGACATGTCCAACGGAGGGGTCCGAGCCAAGAGGCCAACAAAGACTCGGTCGACGGCTCTTAATAAAAACTCCCTTGTAGCGTTCACAGGGAGTTCTTATGGCTTAGTGTGTGCTTCTAGAGCACAATATTAGGGATTGGCATTCAAAATAACGTTATTTGGATAGGCAAATTATTATTTTTCTTATTTTTGATCCGACGATCTAGCCATGCATCGGAAGACAGGGGTTCAGGCCTGTCCGATTGGGGGAAGGATGCCCCCTGCTAGCGCCACCTCTGCTAAGCCTTACTGCACCAAATACTTCCCCATAATTATAAATATAATATTAAATAATCTTTCACTATTTTATCATTTTTAAATCATTAATTTAATTTCAAATAATGTACATTACAATGTTACAATTTAAGCATTGTGCATATTTTTATTTCACATTAATACTAAATTTAATATAAGAAATGACAGAAACATACAAAATCACGGTTAAAAATGCAATGGAAGGCAAGTTAATAATATATATTTTTTATGTGCTTGCATCAGAAAAATGGAGTGATGTTTTGCCCTCCTTGACGTATTATCATACTAAATATTAATTACCTTTCAAAATACTTTGCTTTGCTATGGGGATCAAATTCAACACTAAGCATTAGGCGCAAGCTTTGTGGTCTAGTTGTTATGACACCAGGCTAATTAACTGGAGGTCATGGGTTTGATTCCCACCCGAATCACTTGCAAATGTTTTAATATTCAACATGATGAGACATTAGGGTAGGGCAAAACATTACTCCAAGTTAGTATATAGTAGTGTACCTTGCAACTGACATTATGTTACCAATTGTATAAAAAACAGCGAACAGAGCAAGACTGAGCAAAATAAAACAGACCCCCTGTGCAAGAAAGTTGAAAAGAGTGCACTAGGTTAATAACATGCAAGATATAAACAACAAAAGCAGTAGACAAAACATCAAGTACACAGTAAATTTATATTTTGACATGCTACCAAACAATTAGGCAGATACAGTTAATTCCACAGAAGATAGAGTAGCAAATACTTGATTCTTTCATTCATTCACTCACTCATTTGTTCAACGTTTCAAGCAAGCAACCAACCAACCCGACTCAAATATATCCTCATAGAGGTACAATAAAAAGCAACAAATGTTATAAAGTATTCATAATGTAAGAAAAATAATTTTGCATTATGTTTCAGAACCAAACCCCCCACAAAGTAGGCATATCTTTTTCAATTTTTTTTTTTTTTTCTCTTTATTTTTTTTCCCCGAAAAGTAAAAAAATATGTATGAGGTTTAAATGTATGTTAATATGAAGTGTTAATGAATAAATTTTAAATTTGAGAAATAAAAATAATTTTATCTCAGCATTTGCCGCCATGATATGATGATATTAACTAATGATTGGATTGGATTGGATTTATTCGGTGTAAACAACTACGACAGCCGACAAGTCTAGAAGAAGACTTATTTCCATTGGGGTCCTTCTGGTGGTGACTGGGCAGTACACCGGGAGACAATGCCCTACTCTTTTCCAAAGAGTGTACTGCATTCTTTAACGTGCACAATGTGCGCTATTATAACTTGTATTTCTGCCCTCCAGTTGAAACACAAGGAGAGGCAGCGGTGGGAATTGAACTGGGGACCTAGAGATCTCCACGGTTCAGCGCACACACAGTGGCTACTACCAGATTAGCCGTCTGAGCTAAGCTGCTCTCCGATGATGGTAATAACAATAATATATACAGTGAACCAATTCCTAATTATAATTGGATGTTACTGTTGATGGATAGGTTTATGACTGGTGTAACAATAGCCACTGCTAAAAAATATAACAATAAAAATAATAATAAATGTACTATTAAATGCAGACCTGCTAATCTTTTTTGGTAAAAAACTCTTGAATTCTGAGCGACACAGAAATATGTTACCCAATTCCAACATTCATATCCATACTCGTACAAATATGAGAAGGGGATCAGGTTGGAAAGACAGACCACTACAGAAAGTCCACTAATCCTCAGTTGGTTTAAGCTGCTAATCTCACGAAGGTAACACTTAGGCCTGATGATATTTGTGAAATATGGACTTTCCTTTGTTCATTTGTAATCTATTTTTAAATTATTTTTTTATTTTACAGGCATATATTTTAATAATGCAATGATGTTGTAAACTTAGATTGTTTGCTGTCTTGTACCGTTTTCTAAGTGTTTTTATACCTAAATAAATCATAAGTCTAAAAATTAAATAATAACAATAATGGAGCAACAATACTTATTAAAAGTTAATTTTATTTTTAGTATTAGCCTACTGATTATAACTGCAAAGATTGTTCAAAGAACAGAAACAGGAATAGCAACAAATATTTGTCTTAACACTACTGAACATGCATACAGTATTCAACATTTTGATACAGGTAAGCTAACTCAAAGAGGTCCTCATAATGGTAAATTTTTTATCATGCTGTCCACTGCTAGTGGAACTTGCCATTGTGATTAAATACTTCACTTTTTATCCTCATCCTTATGATGATCTATAACACTGAACAGGTCAAAATATTGAATCAATCTATTTGGAGTATGTTTTATATTAAATGAAGCAACATAGTACTAGGTTTCTATTTTTAGTATAATAACTGATCAGAGATCATATAGGAATAACAAGAAAAAAAGTACAATAATTGTTAATGTTAGCATGTGACACTCAACATGTAGATGGGAACACACAAACAACAAATGCAGGCATAGCGAAAAAAAAGTATCCTCATTACACTCAGTGATCTAAATTAGCTGGCTGTTTAAAATGCAATAGACTTACCTGCCAAAGGCTGCCAAATTACCGAGTGTGTAGAACATTGCAAACAACCGAAGTGAACTGGATGAGGGCAGAACTAACATGACGGTTGACTACGATGATGAATGAAGAGTAAAATGATAATGAAAACAAAAGAAAACATGAAGAAACACTGAGTGATTTTGATTGTGATGTCATATTATAACAATAATAATAACAATAATAATAATAATAATAATAATAATAATAATAATAATAATAATAATAATAATAATAATTTACATTTCATGGCACAGTGCCTCTATGCGCTTTACAGCAAATTATAAAATGAAAAGCATGATGATTTCCCACAAAAAACTAAATTGTTAGTTTCAAATTTGAAAGCATTTTTGGGGAGGGTATTTACTATTTACTACCCTACAGTAGTAAGCAGGTCCTGGTAAATAATAAAAAAAAATTTTTTATAAAAGAAATAAAGTGAATCTTCGTAATGTATTTTAGCATTTTTGTTTCCTCCTCTTTATCTTTAGGCTTTGACAACAATCTTTCAGATCATAATAATTATTATTTTCCATGGAAAAATTATGTTTTTTTTGTTAAGTAGCAATTTTAAAATTTTTCATGAGCCTGAAAAATTTTATATGTGCAGGGACATGAAAAATGCAATCAATTATACATGGCCTAACACACTGATGATAGCGTCTTTATATATCCCTCTTAAAGAGGAATAGGCATTCCTACTTAAAAAGGTTTAGTTTCTGAACGAGGTTCTACAAAGAACCGTGAATGTGATGTACTGCAATACAGGCAACAATGAGGCCATAAAATGAGATATTAATGGTAGCCATGGTAGCAATGATATGGAAAATTAATGATCAAAAAAGCATCTTGATAATAAGCAAATCGGAGAACTCTACAGTGGACATGTTCTGTATTCATAACTGATCACTAAAATTTCAATTGCCTGCATCTGATCAATTCATATTTTAAATTTTAAATACAGTTACATAAAAAAACATAAATTATAGGCCTACTGATGGATATTTTCAATTTCCATAATTATGTTGCATACAGTAAATGACGCTGATGGTTAAAATAATGTGAAACCAACAGTGAGAGGACTTTATTTAATATTCATCAAATACTTTTGTTTAAAAATAATAAAATATAATAATATAAATATAAAATAATATTGTATATATTTTGTAAGGATGTCAAGACAAGGGAGAACAAAACTATAAAAATCCCATCAGAATTTAAAAATATATTAAACAAAATTAATACTATCTGCTGGGGCGGAAGCAGGATTGGGCAGTAGGGGGTGCGTGAGATTCCGCACCACCTCAGTCCCATCATGGTTGGGGTTGAAGTTCAGACATTTTGAGAATATGGACCTTAAAAATCTAATACTGGTACTATACATATCAACAATACAATACAACAACTATTTTGCTTAATACAATTCAGTGGGGTGCAATCACATTGTCTGCACCCTCCTGCATCCGCCCCAGATCTGAGCATTTAACTTAAAATACCAATTAGGCATTTAGGTTTGAAAACACATTTGAAATCTTTTTTTCCTATTGAAATTTGATGAGGACAACAATATCTACCAGTACCAGCATCAAAGCTACATCATGTGACAGATACTCGTGGTTACTACTTACATGTAGTACTTTAGCATATTATACTGTACATATCATATGACCTAAATAATTAATATTACAGTTGAACTTTCCCAAGTCAAATCCAAAATGCCGTTGAAGAATTGTTCAATTTAGATAAAATTTGACTTACAGATTGTTAATTAATTGAAAACAACAATTTGGCATGTAAAATAAGTTTGACTTGGAAATTATTCGAGTTAGACAAAGTCGACTTAGGCAAGTTTAACTGTATAATTCATACTATTTATCATTGACAATAATATTATATAATAATAATAATAATAATAATAATAATAATAATAATAATAATAATAATAATAATTAATGAAAATAATAGTATTCGGTACAATAACATGTCAGGTATGGAAAAACTCCTATAATAATAATAATAATAATATAATAATAATAATAATAATAATAATATTAAGCTAATCATGAGAAACTTAAGAATACTGTAGTGATAAATAATGATGATGATGACAGTAATGATAACAACAACAAAAACAATATTAATTATAAAAATATGAATTAACCTAAAATTAAGTTTATATATTATAATAATTAATAATAATCATAATAATATAACTGTATTTTATCAAATTAAAAGTTAGATACTACTAGTTAGAATACGAATCTGTCTGTGTCACTTCCAGAAACCGTGAAACTTGCTTTGACTACCATTGGGGTATCAATCTGTACGTCAAATACTTCTGGCTATTATTTTCCACTATACTGTACATGTATATTCTCATGTACAAATTAAGATCGAAAAATAGGGGGTCATCTTATTTGGGCAACAAATACAAATTTGTATGTGCGGATTGACAGCAACACACAAACTTACTACTGAAAGGACTTTAATGGAGGGAGTTAAGATTTTGATGAACTTTTAAAAGTTCATGAAATGGTATTATTTGGATAATTAACCCTACACTTGGCTCCGTTTTTAGCCATAAAGACCATAAAAAGTAGCAAAAAATTCTGACAATGAAATAAGGGCGCGAGATGGGGGTGAGGGTACGCCCAACATACAACAATAGCCCAAAAATCTCTGAAACTCGGAGGGGGAGGAGGGGTCACCTTATACACGGAGCGTAAATTGAATATATCATCATTTTAGCTATTGTCTGTCCTATGCTGGGCGAAAGTCGTTGACGCCATATCATTCCATCTCACATATCAGTGTTGACACAAAAAATATGCATAATTAAACTAAAAATTAAGATATAAATTATATGTATGTGTATCCTTCTCTTTGATTGGACACTTTATATACTGTACAGTACTACCTTACCAAAATAGACAGTGTGCAACCAATCACAAAGCAGGCTATGAACCCCTTTAACCGTGTTGACCAGCTTAGAGTAGATCCATCATATACCTACAGTAAATAGAAAAATAGTTAAAAAATAGTTTGAATAAAAATACATTTTGACAGTTATTAATAATAGCATCTATCTTGAATTAACTCTGCTCTAAACACCACATGTTATTAGATTTCTATAATAAACATTGCGACTCTTAATCGAGTGTACATGCCAATCTGCCCTAATGTTTCACAAGAAATTAATACTGTGGTTTACAACTTAAAGGCAAAACCATACGCCTGTACCATTTTAAAACTCTAATAAATTGTAATAAACACTGATCTTAAATGCGCCATAAGCTTCTACTGTATAAATACAGTACAAAATAGTTGGCATGTGGGTTAGCTCAGTGCATATACCCTATAGTTCTCCGTGGTTTGGTATGAAACTCTCACTTTTATAGCGGGAGGTTACAGGTATAAATCCTCCTCTGCATACTTTTTTTTCATACAACTGAATAAAGAAACATTTCACTAGAGAGCTACTGTATGCTTGATACTATTTTAGCACCTTGTTCCTATTCGAGCACCTATTTTTTATCCACTGGCATAGCTTTAGATAATTTATTAAAAAGTAATACTGTTCAAGTTATATATAAAAAAGTACTTAAAATATCTATGATCCATCATGGGACCCCAGGTCAGGATTAAAAAAAAAACAAAAAAAAAAACAATTGTTTCAATGGAAATTGATAGTAATATAACCACCTCTCTAGCAAAGAAAAAGAAAGCAAAGTGATTACAACAACAAAGCAAAACTTATATTTCACTCTAGCAATTTGCAACTGGTGTCTACTTCCTGTATAGTCTTAAAATTTTAATAAATTCCCCTCCAATATTGAAAGCGCATGATTCTCTTAAAAATTTATACACAGGCCCACAGGATTCTGTAAGCATGGCTTTTCTTCCCATGGGAGCTACTGTAGGTAAAAAAAAAGCCTAACCACCCAGAAATCGGCCCTTATTTTTTAAAATATGCAGATGGATTTCTAGGCCAAATTTTTGCGCAAAGCTTACTGTACATTTACATTTATACTGAACGCTCGAATAAATCCCAGTCCCTCTGTTGGTACTTGACAATATATTCTGTTTTTGGAAATTTTTAATTTTTAAAATAATAAAAAGTTGTACCATTTTAAAATTCTTCCGGGATCAGCCGCCATATTTCAATATCTTCAGCTTCTACAAATTATAGTATAAATAGTTAGATCGCTTTTTTTCAGAGAATTGTGATTAATAATTTTCAACTTGTTACCATCTGAAGTTAGTTTATGTATCTAAGAGTTTATTTGCCAAATATAAACGTACAGTAGTACGATGTTCGCAATAGTATTTTTTTCATGGATAAATTTTTTATGTTTGATTTGCGATAGGTCTGCAAAGAGATATAGTAGGCGCCAGAAACATAAGCCTATCCAACAATGCTAGGCTAGGCCTAGCCTTACCCTGATTTAGGTTCTGTTATCAGACATAAAAACGGCCGACATGATATTTTCAATTGCTAGTTTGACACTTGTGAAATATAATATTTCATTGGAATTATTTCAAATTTGTTAAAGAAAATATTCTGACCGACATTTTGACAATTCAATAAACATATCTCAGGCATTCTCGATCGTCCACAGTGTGTGAGATGCGAAGTACAAAAAATAATCTCATTAGAGAGAGAGAGAGCGCACTTTATTTATTAATATTTATTGCTTTCCATGAAGTAAATTTACAAAGGAATTTTTAAAAAAGATAGAAAAAAAAAATATATAACAGGATAAAAACATATCATTAAACACACATCACATTTACAGAAATTAAACATAGAAAGCAGAGGACGACCCTTTTTAAGCCTGATGGCTTGTTTCAGAATGGGTTTACCTATACTTTACACAAAAGTGACAACATCCAGCGGATGCGATCTACAACTTTTGAATTTGCCTAGCAATGAAGAAGTTGCCGAGAAAATAGTAATCTCCTATCTATGAGAAATAGTCTCTTTTTTTCTTTTCTTTTTTTTTTTTTATCCTTTTGCGTACAACTAAAATTTATGCCAATATTTTTTCATGGTTTATAATAATTAGAGTAATACTTATGGATTTTTTCTAGAAAATAAAATCTTTTTTTAGTGAAATTTTGCCGGAAATGGGGCTTTACTAAAGCCCCATTCCCGGCAAAATTTCACTAAAAACTGACTTTTTTTAGAAAATATGCATTTGCATTACTCCAATTATTATAAATCATGGAAAAATCATTCTTAGGAATGTCTAAATTCAGTTAAACTAGCAATTCCGTATTATATTTATAAATCTTTATAACATTATACAAAAATTAGATTTTTCTTAAAAACTGAAATTTTGCCAGGAATGGGGCTTTAATATATTGTCTGATGCCCAGGTAGGCCTAGGCCTACCTACACGGTCGGTGGTTTCCACCAATCCATCCAGTGAGACGGAATACAATATTAGTAGTAGTAGGTAGTTTAACTAATGGGCTAGGCTAGGCCACTTCCTCATAGGACCTAGGCCTAGACTAGTTCCTCCAGTTAGAGGGCTATGCTAGCCTAGCGAGCGCCTTTGGATGGTATATAGATAGGCCTAACTAAGGCCCTATCTCAATTGAATCAGGTCAGGCCTAGCTTAGCCTAGGACTTTCTTTATTCAAACGTAATTAAATAATACAAATTGCATAAAAAAAAACGGCACAAACCTTTGTGATAATATCCTGTTCGTCGTCTTCTTCCTCCCCTCTTAAAACCCTTTTCAGTTTGTCCATAACTGAAAATAAAAACACTTACTTTTTCCAGAACTTACACTAAAACAACTAGGCCTATCTATCTCTTTTTTTTATGATGATGATGTGTTTACTGAGTATACTACTGTACATGATTCTCTCCTCTCCGCCCATCTGTCTTTCGAGTTGAGGGCGCAAACCGATGAATTTCTCTGAGCAGTAAGTTTATTGCGTTATAGTAGCGTTTAGTACTTATTAAAAATCGCGTAATATCAATTATTCCGTTTTAAATTAGTAATTTTATTTCTAAGTGGATATTGTATATTGTACATTCTTTTTTTTTTATTAATTGCCAAATAATTTTGGGTTTTTAAGGCTGAAAATCATTCAAATTAACATCCGTTTTTGCGTTTACTCTCAATGAAGACGCGTTGCTCTTAACTTTGCACACAATACAATCTCAACAATTTGTAGAATTTGTTTTCTAGATCTTGTGCGGCCGACGTCGTGAATTCCGGCGTCGTGTGGTAGAGTAGTTGGTTCAGGTCACGACGGTATAGAAAGTTGGAGAGTCAGCTTAAGGCAAAGATACGCTGCTTTTTAATCATTTAGCAACATCATTAACATCAAAATGTTGTCGAGAACGGCAAATTTAAGATGGTAAATAATGTTCTTTTATTTGAAATTTGTATTAGATATAACGCCCGTAGGACTGTTTGCATACGATCGACGAGCTTGAGAAGTTAGAACATGTGGTATGGTCATCTGGTCAGAATGGATTAAGCATTTTCGACTGACCTGGATTGTGAAAACTGGTATCTGATCAGTGACATATGACTCGTGTACCAGGGAGCCGGTTAGGCAGGGGCCTGGAACAGTACTGACGAGTATGGGAAGTACTACTACTGAGTCAGGCTCACATCCTCAAAATGTGTAACAAATCTATCAGACAGAAATTTAAAAGTTCCCCTGTGTGCTCAGCCCCTCTGGGATTTTTCTTTAAAAAATTCTAAAAATACTTTGATATGTCAAAAGGAATCCAAAATTTCAGCTTCTCCCCACTCCCCACTTGCTTTGTTCATTACAGTTTATGGCTCCTTTAACTTTCTACGGTTTTTATGAAGCTAGGCTCTATCTTCTGGATTAACAAAGATAAAAAGTTGTAAATTGCTATAAGATATTTGGCCCCGCTCTTTCATAAAATACCATTTAAATTGGGTAGTGCATTTTTATTAGAATGCTATATGGCCCCAAAAATCCCCCAAACCATTGTGCAAACATATATTTTCCCCTTTTCAGAGGGTCGTATCTTCTTATTATTCTTTTATTAAAGTAAGAAAGATAAAATTAAACATGTATGGCCCCCATAAAAAAAAATTAATTTATCACCCCCCTCCTTCATCACTTTTGAGGATTTTTTTTTTTTTTTTCTGCAATCAGCATACAAACGGTCATTTTTTCCATCTTTTTTTCACTTGAAAATCTCAGGATTTCTTGCAAATATGTTTACTGGTACAACAAAAACGTATTTTTAAATATAAATTTGATTCCATTCTTTTTAGATATTTGTCTCTAACCATTGATTAACTTGTGAACATCGGTAAAATAAGGGCGGGGTTAGCAAAAAAAAAAGGGAAAAAACCCTCCCTCCCTCATCAGTTCTTTGATAGGGTGATAAACTAAGTACTAATTTTTTTATGGGGCCTAATACATAGAATATGCTCGTACAGTACTACTACATAATATAAAATTTGCAAAGTAATTTAATAAAAGCAAAAATGAAGGTATTATGGGGTTCAAAAACATGGTTGCAGAAATATTGCCCCTAAATATACACTCAACTTTGACTGACTGACATATAAAATATGCTACCCAAATTTGAATGGTATTTCCTGAAAGATGGTCCAAAAATCAGTCAATGTAACAATTTACAACTTTTTATCTTTGTTATTCCAGAAGGTTAGCTTTTTAAAACCATATACAAAGTTAAAGGAGCCATTACCGGAATGAAAAAGGGGGCTTGGTACTTAAAATCCATAAGATCATAACTTAAAAACTGCTTTGAAATTGAAGCTGAAATTGTTTAGCCTTTTGACATATCAAGGTATTTTTATAATTTTTTAAAGGAAAATCCAAGGGGTGGCTGGGGGGGGGGCGGTGTCACATTGGCATGGTGGTTGAATTGAGCTGGAATGACCCTGTTCTTGTTTACTCACTGTTTTCTTAGTTTGCTGGGGCCAACATTGCGGACTGCAGCAGCCGTTTCAGTGCGTGCAGAGCACACCCTGCCAGATCTTCCATATGACTACTCGGCATTGGCACCCATCGTTAGCGGAGAGATCATGGAACTTCATCATAGGAAACATCACCAGACATATGTCAACAACTTGAATGCTGCA
This sequence comes from Anneissia japonica, assembly GCF_011630105.1. Classification (NCBI taxonomy): domain Eukaryota; kingdom Metazoa; phylum Echinodermata; class Crinoidea; order Comatulida; family Comatulidae; genus Anneissia; species Anneissia japonica. The sequence goes on along the minus strand of NW_022730127.1, from coordinate 55,313 downwards.
GAGGCTAAATTGAAAGAAGCCCAGGAAAAAGGTTCAATGGCCAAACATAGAAAAATATGTTTCCCATCCACTCCTGCTACCCTGTTGTTCTTAAAGTTGGTGGTGGTGGGAGGTTTTTTGAGGCAAAACACCAAGAAAATATGGACCTCAGAAATTGTACTTTCATACCTTTAGATAAGATTCTTAGCAGTAGACCTACTATGTTGATATCACCAATAGGCTTACAATACAACAATTATTTTTCTTCATACAATTTAAGGGGGTGTGATCACACTGTTTGCATCCACCCAGTAATTCATTGCCCAAATGCCAAATTGTCCATCATTACACCTACTAGTAATAGAAATAGTACATGTATGAATGGTAGTTTTCCACCTCATCCATGAAAAATTTGTAAACATCCTCCTCTATTGTTAAATTATTTAATATTATTACTTATTAATTAAAACGATGTGCACCAAATTATTTAATATTATTATTTATTTAAAAGATGTGTACCTCTGTTCCAAATGATCTAAATAACATAATAATCTAATTATCAAAAAATTAACAAAGCTTGTTCTATTTTCATTTCAGGAGATGTGAATGCAATGATAAGTCTCCAATCTGCAATCAAATTCAATGGAGGGGGACATATCAATCACTCTATCTTCTGGCAAAATCTCTCACCAAATGGTGGCGGACAACCTACAGGTGAAATGGGAGGTCATAAAAGTTTTGATTGTTTGGCATGGTGTCATCGATCATTCTGTTGCTTCATGTTGGCATTTACATTAACTTGATGGAGTGTTGGTAATGTTTTGAATAACATTAACAGGCAATATGAATATTCATTAGCCTAGTCTAGGCGTAGCATGTAGGTCTATAGGTATATTCTTCATTTAGGTGTATGTTCTTGAGTAAAAAATGTACACTGAATGTACATAGGACAGTGTTAGGTAAATAATGCAGGATATTTGATATGAATATTCATTATGGTGGTGAAGCATTTAGACCAGGTACTAGATAAGATTTGTTTATATTTAGCAATTAATAATGATGATAAAATATTCTTAGTTAAATAGAAAAATTGAAATTTCCAAGTCTTGTTTAGCATAATTTATTGCATATGTTTTTGATTCTATCTATATAAATAGTTAGTAGATATATATGTAATTATTACATTACATTCAATAAGTAATTCTAGGCAGGATTACCTATTGCAACTACTATGGTTGTATTTTTAATTTAATGTATTTGACAATTGTGTTGATATTGATAGGAATTAATAATGAACTATGGTAGTTCACATTTGTCAATTACATTATAATACATACTGTATGATTTGAACTAGTATGTGTCGCAGTTGTTAATTACAGCTAAACTAGTCCACAGTAAACTAGTACATGTTTGTTCAATACAATATACTGTATGATTTAAACTAGTTAAGTTACAACTAAACTAGTCCACAGTTGTTCCACACTGGCATTAGTATACAGCTAAACTAGTCCATAGTTTTCCACACTGGCATTAGTATACAATTAGACTAGTCCACAATTGACATGTCGACAAGGACGCAAAGCCCCGCCCACAAAGTCACGAAAACCTTAGACAATGGCGGCTAGACTACCGAGTTGGCGAACATTTTCTTTTCTATCAACCTTCTTTAAGAAAGAGAATTCAGGGTAGGTGGTATGCAAATGAATCATATTTTCATAGTGTTAATCTATGTCATGGAACAGGTGGGGAAATTTTTGTAAAAGCCTCTGTATTTTGCTCCCAAAGGAAGAGGGAAAAGCCGGATTCATTCACCCTCATTGTCGGCAAAGGCCAAGTCACTGATACGCACTGCTCGCGTAAATCTGGGTATCCATAACCAAGCATAGACATCTAGGACTGGGCTCACATGTATGTTTCGCGTTGACAACCAGCTGTCTAAGGAAATTAAAATGTCCGAGAAAAAACGAGAAAAAGTTTTTGATCATGTGACTAAATGACGCTCGCTGATTACGTTTATCTGTCAAATCTTGTCGAGATGTTAATTGTTCGACACTGGCATTAGTATACAGCTAAACTAGTCCACAGTTGTTCCACACTGGTAATAGTATGCTAAACTTGTCCACAGTTGTTTCAGACTGGCATTGGTATACAGTTAAACTAGTTCTCAGTTGTTCAATACTGGCATTAGTATACATAGTTAAAACTAGTCCACATTTGTTCATTACATTGTAATGTAACAACCTGTCCACATTACAGACATCAATCAATGTCACTGTCTTCTAATCTACACAATTTAAAGTTTAAATTCATTCAGAAATATCGCGGTCATGGAACATAATTTGAACATTTCTGTAACATTCATTTCTAAATTTTATTTTTAATATCTAACACGATCTCAATTCTGTTTTTCATCATTCACAAAACTTCTCATTTTGTACGTAAATACATTTAAAAACAACACTAGTTAATTTGCACATTTTGTCCTTTTTAGTTTAACAACAGTGCATTCAAAAGCAATTTCAGTGATAACCCTGTACAGTAAACGTTTAGATGATTTAGTTTCCCAACCTCAAGGTTGGGGTTTCGTTCCCTCTCTGTGCACTTCGCTTGTGTCCTTGAGCAAGGCACTATATCTGCCTTGCTTTTCTCCAAGCAGCAGTGTAGAGTGTAAATGGGTACCTGTTGGGGTTGTCTGGTATTGCGCCAATATGTGGACTCAATGACCAGAGAAAGCGGAGTGCTTTTAGTAACCTAATGGAAAGGCCTTATACAGTATGCATACCAAATAACGAAATAAACAATGATTTAATGTAGTATTAAGCTGCTGGTATTTCAGTTTAATGCATAAGTTGTTTTTGACTGTAAAAAAACTTAACAGCACAGCTTCTGTTTCCTGTGAACAATTTAATAATTATAAATCTTTTCCTTACCCTGTATGGTTGCAATGGCATCAAAATTTTAATCGCACTTGACTATGATTTAATGCATAACTGCTCTCTGCTGCAACATACAGTTACAGTATAAGGCCGTTCATAGTGAATGGTCAATCTTGTAATGCTTCTTTGCTAGAGATTGTTGCAAGTAACTGCTACACAATAATTTTCTACTTCTAATCAAGTCCATGTACAGCACTAAATTTTTCCCAGCCACAGCTGGACACACTTCTTTGCCTTGCGATTGTATCCACTGTTATTATCTTTAGGCATGATGTTCGATGTACTTTTATTTCTAGTTGTAGTGGTGGTAGATTTGGATTAAAAAGCAGGGCCACGGCGCGAACACTTTTACCATGACCCCATAATTAAAAGTTTAAACTTCTTTTGGCTTTCCATATTGTAACTTAAAATCATCTGTTTTGTTTTAATCAGGTGAGTTGGCTGATGCTATCAAACAAGACTTTGGGTCATTTGATAACATGGTAGAGAAAATGTCTGCTGCGACCATTGCTATACAAGGCTCGGGATGGGGATGGTTGGGTTACGATAACAGGAACATGTCTCTCACCATCGCAACATGCGCCAATCAAGATCCGCTTCTTCCCACAACCGGTGAGTAAAAAGTCTAAACGCCATCAGATCCTCCAAACTGTGTTAATAATAATAATAATAATAATAATAATAATAATAATAATAATATCTCGAATTTATATGGGTCAATTTCAAACAAGATCACGACATTTGACATTTGACCATTTGAAACCCAGTATTCTATTGTGACCCATACTCGAATGGACATTTCCACTAAGGTCCACCCTTGGATTTTGTGGCTATGGTCCCACAAAACAACAGAGTAAAAACCAGTGGCGTATCTGGGGTCGCCCTCACCCCCCCCCCAAGTCCTCCCCCCACTGTAAAGTAGTTAAAAATCACGTTATTTTCCAGATTTCCGCCCCTCAACTGATCATCAAGGGGCCCCCACTTCACCTTTGCACGCACACACACCCCCCTCCCCGCCTCCATCAGAACCCCCTTTTCAAGACTTCTAGATACGCCACTGGTAATAATAATATTTATTTGGCAATCAAGATATCATTTGCCATGAAAGAGAATAGACAATAAGGCTGAACAAACAGTTTGCTCTCTTTACTTACACTACATAACTTAAACATACTGTCAAAAATTCAAATTGATAAAACAAAAGGCAAAGGTCAAAAATAAACAATCAGGTAAAAAAAAAAAGCAAATATAAACAGTTAATAAATAGTCAATACATCGAGATATAGTGCTGGTGAGAGCAAACTTAAAACTTGTAATTGATAAGGATTGTTGAATGGGTTATGGTATCTGTTCCAGAGTCTTGGAAATGAAACATATGCTGAATTAATAAAAGTATAGTCTGCCCTCGCACCTTTCACTGAAACATAAGCAAGCACATGTGTTTGTGGGAAAACGTGTGTTTGTTGGACACGTGCATATTCCTGACACTGTTCTGATTGGTCAGTTGTAAAGTTTGATTGACACTCCAGCTATGTCCATTGTAACCAGTGATATCTACTATAATAGCTGGATTGTTGTTTTTGTTTTAGTGAGGCCACCAATCTAGTTGGAGGACCTAAGTGACATATCAGTTTAAACAAGTTTCTTTTGGCTTTTGTTTAAATTATTAAAAATAACGATTCTTACAATACTTTTACTTAGGCTATCCAACATAGTGTCGATGGCCTCAGTTTTTTCTGTAGAAGGATTGGCCGATGAGCAATCTAGCTATTATAGTAGAGATCAGTGATTGTAACTCAACTTAAACTTGGATATCACTATGGAACAACAAAACTTTTGTTTAGTTAGAAAAAAAAAATCCCTGTCGATTTGAACTAGGACGCTGGGATAAGAAAGCAAGCATCGTAACAACTAAGTTACAGATCCAATTTGTTGGAATTATTGTCCATTATACTTTCTAAATCTAAATGAATAAATTTTTTATGTATTTTTTATATTTCTTTCCTTTTTTAAACTAAAGGACTGTCACCTCTTTTGGGTATTGATGTCTGGGAGCATGCTTATTACCTTCAGTACAAGAACGTTAGACCAGATTACGTCAAAGCTATTTGGAATATTATCAACTGGCAAGATGTGTCGGAAAGATATCGCAATGCAATTAGCCAGGGTTTGTAATACAATTTAATGGCGATATCAGATATATATTATTATAATTAAAGATATCAGTGGATTGATAATTATTATATACAAAATTGAAAGCCATTGAACTGTTGCTGTAATAGAGCATAATTGAAATACCTATTGATGTATCAGTATACGTAATGTGAACCCGTAATTACGTTATCGCACGGTTTCCCCTTAAACTGATTTACATGGTGATAATGACAGTTCACATTTGTTCCAGAGTCGGCAAGTAATATACGTATACATATGGTTACAAGTTTCGCATAGTTGCACCCGCTGTTTTCTTTGAATACTAAAGATACGAACAAGTGTAAACAAAGATCGGATTTACTCAAAATTTGTATATCATAGATTATTGAATAGCATGCAATTTTAATTACAGTAGTTGTATATTGCCAGTATACAAGGACAACAAAACAATGAAGAACAAACATAAACTCATTACGAACAAGAAACATGAAATAATAATACAGCAGTCTAGTCCTATAGGCTTTCAATATTTTGGAATATTTGTTGGAATTATTGTCCATTATACTTTCTAAATCTAAATGAATAAATTTTTTATGTATTTTTTATATTTCTTTCCTTTTTTAAACTAAAGGACTGTCACCTCTTTTGGGTATTGATGTCTGGGAGCATGCTTATTACCTTCAGTACAAGAACGTTAGACCAGATTACGTCAAAGCTATTTGGAATATTATCAACTGGCAAGATGTGTCGGAAAGATATCGCAATGCAATTAGCCAGGGTTTGTAATACAATTTAATGGCGATATCAGATATATATTATTATAATTAAAGATATCAGTGGATTGATAATTATTATATACAAAATTGAAAGCCATTGAACTGTTGCTGTAATAGAGCATAATTGAAATACCTATTGTTTGCTTTATTTATGTTCAAATTAATGGAAAATATCAGTTATTATCTTTTGGCAGTTTTTTTAATTAGTTTACATTCATTTTTTTTTTCTGAAATAATATTTAAATCAGGCTATGATTAAAACTGTTTAATCCATAATTATACATTTTTGGAATGTGTTGTTTTCATTTTGTGTTTGATTTTGTATCTCTGGTATTTATTCAGGCTACCGTAATTTTCCACATTTATAGTCATATTGCATACATTTTACAATTACCTGTGTTGATATAGGAGAGTCTTGTAAAAGGTTGGTCACCGCAAGACCTTCTATTTCCATTTTCCAGACTAGTTTTTTTTTTTTTTTGTGGTAATGTCATAGGTCATAGGAGATATGATGCTATGTACATTAGCTGTTAAATCAGACCACAAATAACGGCAGGGTTCCAGACGTTAATTAGGTTACTCAGTGAATTCTGTGAAATATAATCTTTTTATTGTTGTATGTGCGCACCATACCAAATTCAATTGGCGTCCCATACCCTATTTTTAGGAATTCCTTTTCTAAATTAACTTACTCGTTGGTGGCGCTGTCCAGAATGAGAAAAAAAAAATAATAAGGGACTCTTGAGTCTTGTGCGAGTCAAAAAGCCAAGATCCCTCATAATGTCATGCAATCAGAGAGTTAACTACTGTGTAATATATTGACATATATGCTGATCTGAGCATATCGGATGGTTTAAGATGATTTCACTTTTCGTTTTCCCTAACAAAAGATTAAAATAACGAGAACAGATGAAATTCTTTCAACATGAACAAAATTATGATTTTCCTCAAAGATTAGGCCTACATATTAATAACAATATGTATGTTGTAATAAATGGAAACTTTTTTTGAAAGATCGATATACAGGAGTACTATACCTGAAATATGAAATAGAATAATACATTCAACTGCCACCAGTAAACACAAATCCATTCAATTATTTTTTTTACTATTTTATAGAGGTTTTACAATTGAAATTGTAAAGTACTCATTTAAATAAAATGAAATACTGTAGAATGATACAGTTCAACTGCCACTAGTAAACACAAATCCAATCAATTCATTTTTTACTATTTTATAGAGGTTTTACTATGAAATTAACAATTAATTGAAATCATTAATTTAGAGGGGGGAGGGAGATAGTTTAGCCGCCCCCCCCCCCCACGCCACTCCATTCTCAAAAAAATAACAAAAAACAAACAAAAACAAATCCCAAATTATAGACCCCTAAGGTATGGGCTAGGCCAACCTTTCTTGCAAGGCTAGCTAGGCCTTGGTCAAAACATGATGCAGACCTGTAAAACTTTCTTATTCCGTTTTCTCACATGTAAAAAGGTCGGACGAAATAATTCTTGGTAATTATGAAGGGAAAGGGAAGAGTGACACCCACAAATAGACACGAAGTACGAGACTTCGTTAAAAAAAAAAAAAAACTAAAGTAGGAATTATTCATATTATTCCATATTGTCAGAAATCATTAATATACTATTGGTACATCATTATATTCATTTAGACCGACTGATAAAGTTAATAAATTCTTGTTTAAAATTTGGTTGCAAGTCCAGTTTTAGGCTATATCATCAGCGTACATTCAATTTTTAGTTTTCATAATACTGTGGATGTAATTAAAAGGTTGATAAATTAAATTACCCTTTGAAAACCTTTTTTGTAAGATATTAAATACGTCGGTGCTATGGCCTGTCCAAATACACAAAGGCGTACAACCTGATATTTATGTGTAATTCCTTATGTAGAATCAAAATACAAGTGTTGCATTTAAATAAAGATTCGTTTAACTTCAGTTTAACGTGTATTTAATCTTTAGTTTTCATAATAAAGACAGTCTGTATACAGTAATTTAAAATATTTGCTGATTTCATGGAAAGGCGGATAAAGTACAGTATTTCCTTTTCTGTTTGATATAGGCCTGTCTAAGTGCAGATATTCAACTTAAATTATAAAGTCAAGATGTGCTTTACATACAGTACCGTAGTTGATTGTGTAATGTATTTAATGCCTCTTTCGTTCGGTAAATCGCAGCACCACTCGTGTCCCTACAAATGACCATAACAGCATTTCAGTAAACGATAAATTTCGGAGTGAGAATAGAGTTGGAGGTTGTGTGAATGTTCGTTGTATTCATAGATTGTTGGCATAGGTCTATGTAATACAATACGCACATGAAAAGTTTATCAAGCCTTTATGCTCTTAAAAGCTTTTAAACACTTCATTTTTCAAAAGCATTTTCTATTTTGAGGAGGGGAACACCCATTCCCAAACACACCCCGCTCGTCCACTGCCCCCTCCCCCTCTCCCTCCCTTCAATAAATCATATATCTGCTAAGTTACTGTATGTGCTGGTTCCAGAATAACCAATCAATATGATGTTCAAATGTCATCTCATATCTTTTGCTACAACCTGTACAGTGTATTTTTAACATAATAGCTTTATAAACATTTGTTCAGATAAATCTTATGTAATGAAGGGCGATTACAACGTTCTTGATGTACGTATAATAACTGTTATAATTTAATTTATATAGTACTTTATATACAAATTGTATTAATTTATATATATATATATATATATATATATATATATATATATACAATCTGTTCAACCATAAAACCTCTGTGGTATAATGGTTCGAATCCCTTTAGAGGCATTTTATTGCATAGACATTGAAGAACGTTGTCTTCAGATTGCGGTGTTGGCATCAACTCATCAGGAAACTGCACTTAAGTGCATGATGACTTAGTTTAGGTCAATTGTCCTTTCCATCTGGTGACACTGATCACGGAGTTATTAGACGTACATGATACAAGGCTCTGCAATCACGAGCGCATTATTTCAACACTTTTGATATATGATGTCATCCGAGTCAGCTGACTATTGGTGTGTAAACAAAAAAATGAGTTGCAATAAAAACAAAGCGACATGAACAATTGTAACAATTACTGACCTAGATACAAATAATGGCTGTGATGATAGCCGCCTATTGCTGTCTTTCTCATCCTCGCACACACTTTTTTTATCTCAACATTTGACTTTGTTTAGTTCGATGAACCATTCAACCAGTGGCGGATTTAGAGGGGGAGTCAGGAGCGTACGCACCCTCTATTTTTTGTATTTTTTTTTAAAATAGTAAAAATCAATCGAATACAAGTTAACATTAATAAGGTGATAGAATCTTAAGTGAATTGTCCCATTGCACCCCTACCGAAGGATCTTCCCTGAGACTCCCACTCGAACAATAATCCCCCTCTTCCTTGCGGGGCTGCATCCACCCTGCATTCAACTATAATATCCAGATAAAAGTGTTTTTCAAGGGATGTCTAACCAGTTAAAATACATAGCTGCTTGTATATATTTAAGTTTATTATCTAATAATTGTTCCTTTATTTATTTATTGGTTCACTCATTTTATAACAGAGGTAGCCCCCCCTCCCCTTTCCTTTTTTTTTGTTTTGTTTTGTTTTGAAAGTTTAAACAAATAAAGATATAACATTAAATAATTAATCGGCCAGAACTCCACAGAGGTTATTTCCCTGCGTCTAGAAAACAAATACAAATTTTCCGGGGCATGCCAACAGACCCCGCTCTCCCTTTCATGCAGCTCTGGATCCGCCCCTGAGAGGAACACTCCCTCAAAGAGATGTTCGACCCATATATATATATATATGGGCTTGAAAGTTAAAATTATGAAAATATGAAACATATTTTCAACTGAGAATATCATTGTACATGAAATTAAAAACAATAAATAAATATAATTTCAACAATTTTGTGTAAAGTTTTAGTAATCATTTAATTTTTTTAAGTTTGGCATGACGTTGTTACACTGGATGAGTTCTTGCGATGCACCATGTGGATGGTTCTCGAAGGGGAGATAGTAGTGTGGTTTGGTGGGGTGTGGGGGGCTATTGGCATTTCATGTTGCGTGCTTTGGCCGCCTTTAGGAAAATTTTCTCTTGAAGGTGATTGACGCGTGCTGTTCGAGGCATCGAGAAGTTCACGGCTAGTCAAGGGTCTTTTGTCGGAGTTGTGTCGTAGGAAATTCATTTTATTTTGGCCTATTTTTTTTTTATTTCATTTCAGTTCTTATGCCTTGTTAAGGATGCATCGCCTACGTGGTTGTGTGCCACTGTTACAAAAGTATCATTCCAAGTAAATTGTTATGAAGACTCTTCTGATGCTAAGTCACTCATAAACAAATCATAAACAATTTCAATTCCGATTTTCATCACATAGGCCGAACTCACTGCTTGTCTTCATCTAGATAAGTGGATGTGAGTTCAGAGAGAACCAGGCTAACATTGTCCCACTGTATGTCCATACAAATAATATTTATTTTATGGACACTTATGGGTCAGTCTGGCTAGGAAGCCGGGTGTGGATGAGAATAGGGAACAACATATATAGCCTAGGTGAGTAGTGGTTATTAATAGTTGTATTTAAGTGGGCCTACCATTCATAGACATAGGGCGATAGCTTGCAGATTACCTTTGGGGAAAGGGGGAAGAGGCAGTGGCGTATCTAGAAGTCTTGAAGGACTGATTAGTGGGGGGGGGTGCGAATTTGCAAAATATGGTTATTTTAGGTGATTTTAAACTACTTGACCGGCGCGAGAGGGGGGAGGGCGAGTAATTTTATTGGGGGGGGGGGCGTGCGCCCTCCCCTAGATACGCCACTGGGAAGGGGTGGCAGAATGATCTTACTTGCTCACACATTTTAACCTTGAAGTTCCCTCAACTTTACCTATTCGGCAAGTGACTCTTCAGGAAAATTCGCATCCGGCAAATTGGAGTTGTCCGATTTATCTGTTAATCCCTTGTGATTTCCAACAGCAGTCGCTATCCGGTTTTGAGTCGAGTGCGCCTTAATAGGCCATACTGTGATTCACATGGATGTGCTCATTACATCCGCTTTCTTATCGTTTCCAGGTCGTTTCCTTTTTTTCTATTTATCACCTTATTTACATACATTGATTTTTTTTTCTGTTATTGCAGAAATTTACTAGCGTTTAATTTTCTCAAAATTATTCAAACATGTTATTACGTACGTACAGGCCTCACCTAGAACACGATTCGCAAGAGTTCATACCAGAGTTTCAATGATGGGTAACAGGACTGATGGGTAGGGGAAGGGGATCCTTGGGAATATTGCTGGTGACCGGGACCATGAACAAACGAGGCGAAGGTATAGAGAGGATGAATATTATATGCTGATAAAGCATGGTTGATAATACACCGGTGATAATTGTCTCAGCTGAATGACGTAAATATTAAAATTTAATTAACAGTATGTGATAATTAATGTTTTGAGTTGACTAATGCTATAAGTTCAATGTGATTAACTTGGTGGTGTCAATGTCACATGGGAGAAGTGAGACGTCAGTACATCTCTCAACGTTGTGTCGGTGGGCTTCAGTGATCGTCACTAGCTTACTAATAATCTAGTAAGAACTATGATATAGGAAACATATTAGGATGCGAGTCTGTTGGGAGTGTGTTGATTACCTGGAAAATGAGGGGACATGGATGAATGGGGGAAGGGGGGCGGTACAGTATGGAAAACTTCCTACACTTCAGATGAGCAACGACTTGGCTAAAGATCAATGCTGGCTCAGGGACCAGCTCGGATGTGTGAAAAGTGAAACCGTTAATGCTGTTCAGAAATTGAGATCGTATTACACGGATGTAATCAGTGACATATGTTTGTTTTGTCATTCTTCCTACCGTCAACTTTGTTAATTACCTTCTCAATTAGAAAGTCAAAGCGACTGTAAATTTGATCCAATTTGTGTATTTATACTATATATATATATATATATATATATATATATATATATATAAAATGCTGGAATAGGAACTATCTGTTTATGTTATTGTATATATAATTGTATATCTAATATATTATATGAAGAAGGCGTGTCCACGTGTGTTTCGAAACATATGTAGAATATAATATATAACGTAACAGTAAAGAAACTCAAATACGCTCGCGTTGACAAAGACTACAGGAGTAGCCGAAATATTCGCCTAATAAATTTTAGTGTTTCTAAAGTCAACATCTTACGTATTTGAGTTTCTTTACCGTTAC
>NW_022730127.1:36763-39679 GCF_011630105.1 Anneissia japonica | reverse complement strand
ATATAGACTGGAATGATGTTAATTTATTAAGAGGGCCAGCCTGGACTACCTAAGCCTAATCAATAGTTTTTTTTATTTTACAAACTCAAAATTTTTACTGGTTGGTTGGTTATTTTTACCGGTAAAATTGACGGCTAAGACGGCTTCGGGAGAACACTGGATATAATGAGTAACGCAGCTTATGTCATTAAGTTGGATCTGTCTCTTATACACATCTAGATGTGTATAAGAGACAGCATATATTGTCATTTAATTGTACTATCATTACTACTATTTAATCAGAATTGAATTTGGAGACTGGTATAAACATTGATTGACCTACTTTAATGACAAAATATAGGCGCAGTACTATAAATGCTTTTTCCCGGCGTTTGAACACTGCACCGATTCGACCAAGGTTAGGCCTACAATCCAGTCAGCTGCCTAATCCAATGTATTGTTATGATATTTCCCGTTTCTTTGTGCATCCAAGAGCAAAGACTAGATGGACTATGATTGTATTATTATGAGTTTAAATATTCAATAATCCTTGTACAACTACAAAACCTGATATTCCAGTACAACAATGGTGATTGATATGGAAAAGGGCAACATGCATACGGCTACTTTGTAAAATTATGGTAAAAGCAAATTACTGTATACCAAGTCTGTTTTCTATGTTTATGGTAGGAAGATGGAAAAACATTCATCTTCAAAGGTCGATATTTAAAATGACTCCGTGCCGTCAATGTTGTGTTGTGATTATTTTTTAGGAAGTTATAAAGAGTGTGCGCTATGTTTATATATACAGTACTTCACTTAGTTGAGTGCCTTCCTGTTTTAGTCAATAGCCACAGTACTACCAGTTCGTTGTGCCGCTACAAAAATTGTAACAGTAGTCATATCATGAATAATAATAATTTTTAACCATTCAACTTACGGAAGTACCAACTGAACCGAATTTTACAGGGGGTATATTTAAATTTAGGTCTCTACACTATATAATTATTAGTACGGTCGGCCTGGTACACCAAAGACTTTCAGGTATTCGAATTATGAGTATAAACAGGATGGGTTTGATTTCATACTGTACATTTCATGAAAGTTCGATGTTGAATGAATCTCAGTGTTAAAAGATCACCTTCGTCATTGTACAAATAAATTCATCAGTGCCAGATTCAAGGGGGACCAGCCGGCCGGCCCTCCCATAAATTTTTCAAAATTTAAAAAAAAATGAAGGAAAAAAAAATTATAAGTGAGACTGTCATTACCTCAGCACCAACCGGGTCTGGCTGAGGTAGTATAGAACCCTCCCCACCCCCCCCCCCATCTGTGGAAATCCTTCCATGGTACCCTCTATTATAATATTTAAATTTCCCGGATTCGCCAATGTTTAATTCAGAAAACTTTTATTTCCAATTCATTTTCATAAATTTAAACGGATTTTTACATACAATGAATTGGAGGCAACTCAGTGAAAGCAAGCCTTTGACAGTAAAGAACACACAAAAACATTTAAACATTAAAATAGATCTTATGGTAACAGGAAAAGCGAATGGAACAACGCTAAATTATGAGAATATATGCATATCAGTTACATTAGTAATCGAGTTATACAGTAGCCTTGTGAACTGATGATCTCTTGAATTTACGTGACCCAAACTTAATTGTCTTTACCATGATAAAAAGATTCTCATATCAAATAGACCTTGCGCTTATGAGGTTAACTAACATAATCTTGGTTTTATTTAAAAGGAAACTCAAATCAATAATAATAATAGTAGTAGTAATAATAATAATAATAATGGTAATAATAATAATAATAATAATAATAATAATAATAATAATAATAATAATAATAATAATAATAATAATAATACTGTAAAATAATAATGTTGCTCTCAACTACTCTACGCAAGATTTTCACAGAAGTTAAAGCTATAGAAGTTTACGTTCGGCTCCCGTCCCCTTTGCTGCTTGCGAAATTTTATGACACCTCTGGTTGGACAATAAACCATTCCTACTCAGTTTCTTGACGTAAATTAATCATCTCTGCTTTGGGATCAGATTTATCCTGCCAGCAGAGTATAAATTTTGGTGGTTCAGTTATGGTACCCGACACGTTTTCTGGAGGTCGTGAGTTCGTTCCCATCCGAATATCCTGTGACTTTTTCTTTCACAAGTAGGGCCTACTGAGTAGGTCTATTGGGATTGCTATAACACATCAGGTTGGGTAAATCATTCCTGTATAATTATTCATAAAGGTAGTCCTATTGATTGATAATTATTAGTTAGCCCATGTATTTTTTATTCACATGAGCTATTTTTGTACAGGGTTCGAATCCCGTCAAATATTTGGTCTTGTCTTATGTAGTGCTATAATTTCTCTAATATGCCTAGGCCTTATAGGCCCAATTAATTGGGGTCAGTAATGATTATCCGAGATATTATGTCGCCAAATATGCCCATATCAAATTTCAGACACGTTTTATGCAACACCAAGAAATTATGCTGCTACACAATGTATACGTGGCTGGCTTTTTTCAAATAATGTATTTATCCATGCAGTACAATTTTGTGTTTGTTTGCAAGAAAAGAACGAAATAAACCGCAATCTCACGGACAATGAATACTGTGTTGTCATAATCACCCATGCATAAACAATTGTTTTGAATATCATTCATAATATACAGGCGTTTTCATATTACTATGATAAAATAAATCCTCTTGAAAGACTTTTATCCCTTTTGAAGATTTATAAATGGTCACGTGTAAACAGTAGGCTATGTCAGTGTCATTGTGAATTCACCGGTTAATACATCCCATCCCATCCCATGAAGGCACTTTCCAATAATAATAATAATAATAATAATAATAATAATAATAATAATAATAATAATAATAATAATAATAATAATAATAATAGTAATAATCTGA
>NW_022730127.1:34688-36436 GCF_011630105.1 Anneissia japonica | reverse complement strand
TGGAAATTTGTTGCATGTGGATGTTATTTATCAATCATAGACCGGATGCTCAAATAAATTCAGGACTCCTTTTAAGTTATGGTTCCTAAGAAATTAGTAGATCTGTCACACTAGGCTAGAGTAGAACTTGGATCATTGTATCGAACGATGAAAATAGTTCGTGAATCAGCTGGTCGTTATTTTCAGACGGAAATTATTTCATCGCTGAAAGAAGGTTATCGGCACTTGAAATTATGAAGAAATGAATCGCAAGATTTTGTAATTCTTATTCTTATTAAAGGTCACATGAGTTGCTGATGAGGTATGCAATGATAATAATTAAGGTAGGATAGGAGTATTTCGGTGTGAATCACACCAAGATAACCCAAGTCCGAAAACTTGTTTCCAGTGGGATCCTTCTGGTGGTGGTAGTAGGCCTACACAGGGAGAGAATCCAATACTCTTTAACGTGCACATGGACCATAATGTACACGGGACCACCAACGGCTTAAACGTCTCATCCGAAAGACGGTGCGCTATCGTAACTTGTATTGCAGCCCTCCAGCTGAAACACAAGGAGTGGCAGTGATGGAAATTGAACCGCGGACCTGGAGATCTCCACGGTTTAGCGCACACACAGTGGCTACCACCAGTTTAGCAATACAATGATGATGTTGATGATGATATTGATGGCCATGGCGATGCTGATGATAACGATGACCATGATGATGACGATGAAGAAATAACATATGAGGATGAATCTGATGGTGCTGATGGTGATCATGGTGAATTGAAGAAGAAGATAAAGATCCAGGTCTCTTCGGTGGGGTCCAGGCCCCAGCAATTCAACAATTCAGAGATTTGAAATGGTTAGTTTTGGATTCATATAACCTGTAACATTACATTTATGTCTCAAACGGGGCCATAACCAACATTCCATTGATCTAGACGAGTAAATACTGTGAGTAGCCCTAGATAATGCTGTGCAACTGTTGAAATTCCCTATACAGGGAATAGCCGTGGTGGCCTGACCGCAACCTCCGTATTTACCGTTCGTCATCCTGTCTCTATATATGGAAATATTATTAGTGTGATAGATAGGTAAGGAAATGATCTGCAGTATAACGATAAGAGGTGACAATCAGTCACACGGAACGAGGAGTTTGGTGGCATTTGATGTACTACTAACCGACATAATTATCGCTACTTCTGGGATGTCGATATCGCAGGCTCGTGTCGTACGTGGGTTGCAGATTTGTGGTAGTGAATACATTTATTTTTAACTTAAACATAGGCTTATACGTATGCCTACAATAAACGTGTATATATATATATATATATATATATATAAATTTATATATATATATATATATATATATATATATATATATATATATACAAATGAATAAATAAAAATAAAATATTGTTACCAGGACTGCTGCTGCAACCACTACACTACTACTACTACTAGGCTACTCTAAGGCCTACAGTAATAGGTGGATTCGAGTAAAATGACCAATAAATACAATAGGAACATTAAATGTTCGAAGATTTATTTACTAAAAACATCCTTGAACTGATTACCAGCCAATAAAGGCCGATTAGATGTATGTATAAATACACTAATAAACATTTGAATATTTCATATTTATTTCACCGTTCGTATGCAGCCAATACAAATACATGTATATATATGACTGCTGTCTCTTATACACATCTAGATGTGTATAAGAGACAGGGTTAAAGAAGAGGAATTTACAAATGTGAAA
>NW_022730127.1:11304-34614 GCF_011630105.1 Anneissia japonica | reverse complement strand
GTAATAGGTGGATTCGAGTAAAATGACCAATAAATACAATAGGAACATTAAATGTTCGAAGATTTATTTACTAAAAACATCCTTGAACTGATTACCAGCCAATAAAGGCCGATTAGATGTATGTATAAATACACTAATAAACATTTGAATATTTCATATTTATTTCACCGTTCGTATGCAGCCAATACAAATACATGTATATATATGACTGTGGCCTGTTTTTGGTTTTCCAATTTTTTCTATTTTATTCAAAAAAAAAATTAATATTGTATTTATATATGAGAGTTTTATATGTATTTCTGATGTCTTGATGTTTTATGTCAGTGGGCGTTTTCCCTTTGTTTGGACCTTGAGTCTGTGTAACCCGGTTCTTTTACTTCCCTTTTTATCTGTTGTTGTAAGTTGCAATAAATTGAATAAAGAAAGAAGAAATGAATAGAGCTTAGCCATTGTGTGTGTGCTGAACTGTGGATATCTCTAGGCCCCTGGTTCAATTTCCATGTTGCTCCCCTTTCAGTGACAGTCGGATGGCTTAAATTCAAGTTACGATAGCGCACAATCTTTCGGATCTTTCACAGTACATGGTGTTATTGCACCAAAGAACACTGTAGGCTTACTGTACACTCTTCGGAAAAGAGTAGGGGATTGTCTCCCAGTGTAGGCTACTTCCCAACCACCACCAGAGGGACCTCAGTCTTCTTTGGTGTGTTTGGTGTTTACTCCGAATTCATCCATTCATTCATATATTATATATCGTAAATAACTGAATTAATGTTTCTGTATCTTATTAGGGAAGTCTTCCTCCTGTCGAGGACATCACAAACAAACTATACAGTGGCCAGTTGACCGTATTGCTTATGTCCAGTGGACATCGTGGAAAATGGAAGAAACGATTTGTGGTTATTAGTTTTTCACATATCTACCTTTACGATAAACAGGTTAGTTGCAGTAAATATTTTTTTTATGCTTTTTATTTATTTTTTCATGATTTTTATTCTGAAAATTGATCATATTTAATTAAACTCTTACTTTGTCTTCCTAAACAGAGTTCAAAAGGCAAAAATAAATACTGTGGAGCCATAAACTTACAAGATTTCAAAAGTTGTGGACCAGTAAATAACAAGCAACTAAAAAAGAAATACGTAATAGTCGTTCAACCACAAGATGACAATAATCAGGAATGGCTGTTCGCTTGCGACGACCCCAAGACGCACGAGAAATGGCTTCATCATATAAATGAAGCTATACGAAAGCAAAACCCTTTGAAAACCAGACCTGTTACAGTCCAGGTTTGTGGATAATAAAACATTGTTCAAGTTCTTTAGTTGAGTACCGATCCTACATCCTCTCTAGGAACCTTAGCATTGGCTTGGATGTGTTTGTCCTTAAGTCTGTGACGCTGTCATTAAATTCGTCAAAAAAATTGTAAAGAAGTAAATTTGAATTTAATAATAATCAAGATGTAGCCTGCTCAACTAAAATATGGTATTTTATGATTTTATAGAACAAAATACATATAACAAGTTATTAATTTCAGTTTGACGATTATACACTGGAGACGGAGGTATTTGAAAGTCGTCTAGCTAAAGACCGACCAAAAGGACCGGGAAGGAGAGCTCCTACCAGGAAAAAGGCAGAGGAGGTAAACCGGCAGCTCTAATATCTCATAATCACTGCGATCTCCTATCGAATTAAAGTCACCATCATCTTTAAATGACCATTATCAATATCTAAATCATTATAATCAACATCATCATCATCATTGGCATCATTGTCATAATGATCATCACCGTCATCAAAATCATCACCATCTTCACCACCACCATCATCATCACAATCACATCATCATTACCACCATCATCATTACCACCATCATCATGTCCATGTTCACCACCACCATTATCATCATCATTATCATCTTCTTTTTCATCGCAAACACCATCATCATTATTATTATCTTCATTATTATCATCATCATTATCATCATCATCATCATCATCATCACCATCATCATCATTATCATCACGGTTTTCATCATAATCATTATCATCATGACATCACCACCAAAATGAGCAGGTGGTGATATGATGGTGATGATGATGTGTAATTTAATCATCACCATCATCGACACCGCCACCATTATCATTTTCATCATTATCATCATCACCGTATCATCATTCTTCTAAAACTTTCGTTCCCACTGACAAGTGCATTCCTCTCTCTAGTCTGATGCAAAATCTCATGATGGTGATAATGATGATACAGAGGAAATGAAAGATGAACCAAACGCCGCTCCTGAGGACAATGAGGGAGTGACATCTGCTGATGATGGGCACTATTCCAGTGGAACAGATGAAGAATTAGACAAAGAGGATGCGGAGACCGAGAAACCAATGGTCACTGACCTGAAGCAAGAGGTATGTCATCACTGAAGCTAAGGGGTTTTTTTTCTTGCTTTTGTGACGTACCGGTATGGCGCGCAGCAACGAATAAACAAGCGCGTACATTTCCTGTTAATTCAAACTACAATATCTCAGGATTTTAATAGTAAAACATAGAATAACAATTTTAATTTTTAATTTCCATTTTTCATCAGCAAATGCAATGTAAAACTCATATAGAGCAACAATACGTATAATAATCTTATGTTTCGAAATCATGTCTATAATTCCATTAAGTAAATCATGATGATATATAGTACAGTAAAATCGCATGCAGTATATAGGCCTATACACCTTTCATATACTGTCTCTTATACACATCTAGATGTGTATAAGAGACAGCTTCGTTAACAATATACTGTACTCGCGCGAATAAGCGCCCGAGCGCTTAAAATATTTTTGGATCTTTTTCAGAGGCGTTTATTCAAACGGGGCGCTTATGGAAATAGAGTGGAAATTGAGGGGGCGCTTGTGCAAATAGATGAAAATTAAAGGGTTTCTTATGGCAAGTTGGAAAATTCAAGGGGCATTTTTTTTTTATCGAAAATAAACGAATGGTTTTGTTGAAGAAAAGGAAATCGTCGAGAGAGCATGGCTCATAACAAGAATGTTGGGGGTATTTACACAACAGCAGATGAAATTTGTGGTGGTGGTGTTGGTGTTGGTGGTTGCGTGTTGTCCATCTACCAATTCAGATTAGTAGGATCATTGCAGGGTTTCTTGCTTAGATAAGAGAGTGATGAGGTCAGTTTATTTTTGTTGACTGAAAATGGTCATAAAGTATTTTAATTTTTAGATATTAAATACTGTAATTCTAAATCCAAAAATGGGTAGGCCTACCAATAAAACAAGAACGAGATTTTAAAGATGCATCAAAACTGAAAAAAAGCATGTTAAACTTATGGAGACTGTTAGACCGACAGATGGATAGATGGACTGACCGACCGACAATACTAATATAGATACGAATAGTTGATACAGAAAATTAAATTGGTGATGTATTGTACTGTACTGTATGATTTATTTTTTAGTAATCGAGGGGCGCTTATTTAATTCTGCCATACATTATACATTTTTTACCGGACGTTGGTGCATTCAACAAGTTTGTTAGATTTTTAAAATTCCATTTAAAAAGTTAAAAACTGAAATTCGCCAGAGGATAGAGGCCAACTTAACAAATAATTTACTTCGGGTTTCTTTTAAACGTTCGAAGACTTATTAAAATGATTGCATGGTTTTCAAATAATCTAACCAGGTTCCAGCAATAGGCTTATACTTACGAAAACTACACTTGTTCACTGCCAAAACAGAAATGTCTACTATAGGCGGTTGCCTTCATAATAGCAATTCATACTAAAATTATGATAAATTATGAGAAGGTAGGTGGATCGTTTAATATACTTAGGGGTTTTGGTCAATAACGTTGTAATTGCATCTCCTATCAGTTTCCTGGTTTTGGGACATTATCCACATTCATCAAATAAGAGAATGTGACTTAGCAGGTCAGTTCACATTTAATGTAAACTAATTCTGAACACGATATATATATAATTTTTTTCTTTTCTTTGTAGCACTTTCCGAAACGCATGAACACTCCACCACTAGGAATAGCTTCACTAACCTCAAACTTAGCAAAAGAGGCGGCTCAGAAACGTCTTGAGAGTCGAAAAGAAGAAACCGATGAATCAGATGACAAAACTACAAGCAATGGGCATGCACAAAATCAAGAAACTAATGATGACGACGACACGAAAGAGGTTACGGATAATGACTTGGAACTTAAACGAGGACCTTCTTTTGTACGAAGATTAAGTAATTCTTTCATAAAGAGTTTTTCTGGTAGTGCAGGTGATTCAGACAGAAAATCTACTAAAAAACCACCTGTACAAGCCCCTTTAAAGAAACCAAAACCAGGTCTTAAGGTCGACAGGCCCCGTGATAGGCCTAACTCTTTAATAGTGCAAGGGTCGCCTAGGATGGTCTCAAAACTTTCACCACTCCATTCCCCAGTAGCGAGTAAAGGAAGCAAGCCGATTGTTAGCCCCAAAACGCCGACAGATTTAAGAGAAGCTGTCAAGATGGTTGATGCTGTAACACAATCAAGTGAAAAACTTATCATAAAAGCTAAAGCTTTGCGGAATGCCATCAAGGATTTAGGTGGGAAGGACAAATACTTAGAGACGATGCATGCAATCGAGAGAAATGCAAAATTTGCACTCGCCGACATAGAGGATGCTATTACTCAACTGACTAAGGCGCAAGATGAACTGAATAATACATAAAAGAAAGAATTGAACGAACGGAACTGAATGAGGCGATGAGCACTAACAAAATCTGAAAATGTGACGCTAACAAACAAATTTTAAATTCTATCAACTGTAGTTTTGATATAAAAATACTAGGCCTACATGAAGAAGTGTAGGCCTACTGAAATGGATGTGCCGCAAAATTTTGAGTACGCAATGATCGCGTCATGTCGCTGTTTCAGGTGAAATTGTAAGTGAGAGAGCCGAATTCAATAGGAACGTTTTAGTTAACGTAAGCTGGAGAATTATGCAGCAAATTCACGGGTCCGAAGTCCTTCTAACACCGGCCTCCTTTAGGAGTTGTTTGCTTAGCACAGTATAACCCCAGCTAACGGTTTTACGTTTTTATAATGTTACAATCTGGTTTACAAAAATATTTGTGTAGAACCGTGAATAGTTATTTATAATTTACTTTTACAACTAAATAAAACTGCAACTTTGCCGCAACGTTGTATTAATGTCATTTTCTGACATATTAATCATAACGTTTGCGAACTGTTTGTGTTTGCTGGGATGTTGTATCTCTCAAAAGTATATTAGGTTGCCAGCATTTACACACAGGGTGCTAATGAAGGAATAATAAATAATAATAATAATAATAATAATAATAATAATAATAATAATAATAATAATAATAATAATAATAGTAAATTATGTCATTACTGTAGGCCTACTTCTGACAGAAGTACCCACCGTGGCGACATTTAGCACATTTCGGTGCTAATCTGAATTTAAAATGACTTGTATTTGTATCATAGGCCTCCTTTTTCTGACTTATGCAACATTTGTAAATATAATATTCCATTATGCAGTATAAAAAAATTATATCAAGGGCGGAAACAGATCCAGGTATTTTGTCGCATTCCGGGAAGAAATGTTTTAACCTGATCCTTGTAAATGTCTTGAGTTTTGAATAAGAAATGTCTCAATCCTTTTTTTTTCGACTTTTGATGTTTGCACCTGGTTCTGTGGCTGCCTTTAGAGCAGTGCTTGAATTTTAATTCAATGACGATGATCTTGTAATATTCGAATTCCTATATCATATCCACTACTAGTAGGCATAGTTTATTGCAATAAACATTTTGTCTTTCCCCCCACCCCACCATTACCACAAGGCATTAAAAATATATATTTGATATTGTAATATACATATATTTTCTCACTCGTTGTTCCAATAGTTTTAGAAAAACATGTACTTAGTTCCTAGACATTTTTAGGATTTATTTAACTTATGATTATTGTTATTGACAATCCAACACATTTAAGTTTGTATATACTGACATGTTTAGTAGGGAACTTTCGATTGCACGACGACGGTAGGGCTAGAACGTAATGACGTCACTAAAAGTCCTCTGCGCATGAAAGAACGTTTAGGTCACCTCTCATCGAGTAGATTCTGGAACGCAATTTGGCCAAACAGAGAACGTAGGGCGCCAGGTAGGACGGTCACGCATGAGTGATTCCGTTCCAGCGTCGCATCGTCGCACAAATCGAAAGCTCCCTAGTAATAAAGTAATAAGCCAATTCGTATTTTGAACCGTGCATGTCAAATTCAGTCGACATAAGCAAAACATACAGTACACACTACATATGTTTATGGAGATTGACCTTGGATACGGAATGTGCAGATCAAACTACAAATTAGCCTATTCAAAAGTTAATGCAAGAAACAAGATATCAAGTTACAGTATTCACTGATATCGCACGTCATTTTAAAAAGCAAAATCAACTTCTAAAATGTATGTCGTTAGAAAATTAAAACTCGGTTATGGCTTAGTTCAGACTAGGTGGATAAACCCGGCTCAACTTACCGGGTTTATCCACCTGCCAGTCTGAACTAGGTGGCTTATCTCAAGCCGGGCTGTGTTCCTATAGTAACTAGGCCTGGTGCGCCACCGTGTTTAACTTTTCTAAGCCGGCCTTTAATCGTTGCGGGGGGTCTTGCATTGACTTCGGGTGACGAAATGACCAATCAGCATTCAATTACGTACGCTGTGAGCGAGCGTACGTTTCGCGAGCAATGTTTTGAAACACGTTTCCTGGTTACGGTTATTATTATGCAAATTCTCGCCTGGCTAAACCCGCTAGTCTGAATGCCCGGCAAAGTTAAACGTAGCCTATAAGTAGTTGTTTCTTTCTGCCTGACTGCTTATCAGACAGGACGATACTATCCACTACTTGACACGCAGTTATATTTGAATGATATTATTGTGACCAGGATGAATTCTCTCGTCCCTGTTTGTAACGTGGTGTATTCGTAATGAAGTAAAGGAAGATATTCCTATAATTTTATAGAATCAAATAGCAACGCATTCTGAAATAATAGTGTTTATTTAGTCAGGCCCATTTCTAGGTTTGTGCAAATATGTTGCAAAATAATATATCAATGCATTTGTATACGGTAATGGAAACTTATTCAATAAAAATACATTGTTTTTGCTATGGGTGATTATGTAATAAGTGATTTTAAAAGTTGAAATTATACAAATTTACAATAGAATAATTCAAGCAGGGCTCTCACTGCGTCTGACGGTCGTCGGCCAACGAGATTCTATGGCGAACGCAGCGCCCCGACGTACGAGCAACGGGTCAATTTTAATGACGATCCGTTGAGACTGCATACCACCGACAGTCAGCAGACTTCGTCGCGTTGTCTAGCGCTCACATAGGGCCTAATTTTGGGTTACTTACTCTTTATTCCATTTAGTGCGAGCCATACCTAATTTAATTGGCGTCCCATACTCGATTTATTTTTTTTCGGATTATTTTTATTATTTGTATGCTTCTTATAAAAGTATTGTTATTTTTTTTTTATTCCGTCTCTAAATTAACTTTTTCGTTGGTGGTGCTGTCCAGAATGAGAAAAATAATATTTAAAAAAAAACAAGAGACTTGTGGCAAGTCTAGCGCTCCCAGGAACGGAGTTAGAGTCGTCGGACGTCGGTCGTACGACACACTGAGATGCCCGGCTTAAGTTGATATATTCCAAGTCAGACTGAATGTATTCTTGTTAATACGTTTGTTAATACTTGTTGCTTGTAAGTAAGCAGTGGAAACTTCGCTCAATGTTTCTCCAAACATCTAACATATCTTGCCTTCGAGAGTGACCACGTCTTCTCTCTATAATGTTTCCTTGTTATAAGTTGTTTTTATGCATTAGACGACTTTCTGTCCATTAGGAGAGGACTTGCATAGAGGAGGGGGACAATTCGCGAGGAAGGGCTGGGCATTTTTGTCAAAAAAATCTGAAGTTAATATCCCAGCTTTCTAGTTCAGGACAGTGTGACGTCAAGGCTTTTTTTCGACGAAAGTGAGAAGCCTCAACAACAAGAAGTGGATTAAAGAGTGAAGAATGAATAATTACGAGCACTAAATCAATCATTGACTTTTGACGAGGGACCCCCCGAGGCCTTCTACCGAGGTCCCTGTGCTGAAGGGTCCGACAAAATTATTAGCGGTTCCAATGTTATGGAAGATTAATTTTAAGCGGTTTTCTATTCCCAATTATGGAAGTCAAAGCAAACGAAAACATCTGCGAGCACAGGCAAACAGTGTCTGGAACACGGCCAATGGGGTCTAATGGAAGAATAATTTCAGTACTTTTGCATTTTTATGGTTTCGTCGATGTATTTCTTGATAATTACCAGAGCCCATGCACCGTGGTTGAAAACGGAACATGAACCCGAGTAGTGGCGTGACGTCCATTGTCTTATGGATTTCCCCTCTCGTAAATTTGGCCCCTCAGCTTAAAACTAAAATGACGGTGGCTTCCCTCTGCCAGATAATTCGCCCCAGTTATAGTACCAACCGTCTTGTGGGTATTGGGCATGCACAGAAATTGTTTCTCTTTACCGGAGAAGGTTTTTCCTGTCACAGGCCTAGTCCATTTCCAAACAAAAATCTTTCAAAATATTTGATTTTTGGCTGGAGAAACACTTTTAATTATGTACTATTAAGTGTCGTATAAGGGTTTCATCGTGTTCAACCGATAGATATAGAATAAAATACATGTTTTAATTTTAAGTGGTTTGTTTTGGATATTCCAATAGCGTAATAATTTGGGCATGTGAATTTGTGGCATTTTCCCGTAGCCATACTGTACTTTGTTTCAAATCGTCCAGCCCCAATTCCTACGCTTATGCTTTTGCCTTGGGTATTACAAACACAGCCAAGTTTGTTTTGCTGCATGAAAGACGTAGGTCGAACAGTTCCAGCACCCAGAAAAATTATTAGTAAATTATTTGGTGTTTTAAGTTGAGTTGTATAACTTGTGTTCACTTTTCGCCACTTTGACCTCCAGTGGCTTCCCTTGTATTTTTCTTTTGTATAGATGACTAAATTGCGTGCATTTTTGGACTTTATCAATAATTAAGTTGCAATTAGTTTTGTTTTATCCATCGTGCTATTTTGGTCCAAAACTCTATTGATGCATGGCAAAAGTAAAAAAAGATGTTCTATGCTTTCCTTCCAACATTACAAAATGTACATTTATCACTGTCTTTTATACCAATTTTGTAAAGAAAAGAATTTACACCGATAAATTTATGAATTACTCGGTATTGCAACCATCTTAATTTGGTATCTTGTGTGCATTTAAAAGGTATATTTTAAATCAAAGTCCAATCCTATTGGTCATATTCGTTTTTGCATGATAACTTGCCATTTCAGTTTATAAGATTCTTTAAAATTATTTTCCAACACAAGCTTATTATATACCTGTCTTGTGCCTTGCTTTAATTTTAATTTACAAGCATTTTTCTTGTTTGGCAATTTACGATGAAATTCATTCTTCTTAAAATTACGTTGAATACAATCAATCATTCCATAATATTTAGTTAGATTGGATTCTATTTTATACATATCCCAAATTCTCTACCAGAAAGGAATGTTCCATTTTCTTTAACTAAATCATTAACATACAGTTTACTCTTACTTTTCCAAGGTTTATAACACACAACTTTTTGTTCAATTCTAATCTTATCATTGTACCATAATGATTGCCTTAATATATCATCCGAATTGTGTTTTTCAGGGGCCATTA
This sequence comes from Anneissia japonica, assembly GCF_011630105.1. Lineage (NCBI taxonomy): Eukaryota > Metazoa > Echinodermata > Crinoidea > Comatulida > Comatulidae > Anneissia > Anneissia japonica. Next base: position 24,826 of record NW_022730127.1, on the reverse strand, counting down.
AATTAAAATAATTCGACCAGGCTGATTAAACATCTATCCAAAAAGTGTTTGGAAATTTTAATTTCTTTAATGGGTTTGTTAATTCCATGGACCTTCCCTCTACATCTGTTGCATCTGTAATACCTAACAGGTAATTTAATAGAAGGCACCATTCTGCGCTTTTCGAATTGAAGTAGCGTTTAATCCATATGATTTTAAAGCATTCATTTGGCATGTAACATTTATCATACGTAGCCCTCCTTTATCGTAATTAACTGATTTCTAGAAACTTTATCTACACCTTTCCAGACAAAGCTAAAAAACATTTGATTTAATTCTTCAACGTAGTCTGCTGGAGGGTTAGGAAGAGTTAAAAATAAATATACCAGTTTTGAAGATATCAAAGACTTAAGTACCATGATCTTACCCAAAACTGTAATATCCCGTTGTGCCCATAAACGCAATTCTTTTTTTTTATTATTATTTTTATCAGAACCTGTTTATAATTCTCAGCTGCCATTTTTCCTCTGATACACAGAAATCTATTTCCAAGATTTTAAAAAAGTTGTTTGAAAAAATCCAGTTAACCTTAATACCTTTACATATTTTATCCACTCTGAGTCTAAAGGATCCTATCCATAATACATTTGTTTTTTAAACATTCATATTTAATCCAGAAAGACTTGAGAATGTATTTAATATAGAGAACAATTCATACATTGACTTTTCAGATCCATCAGTAAAGATGTTATTATCATCAGCATATTGGGAGAGCTTGTACTCTTTATTATTGATAACAATACATTTTAAACATTTGTTCTGTCTAACCATCATACCAAAAAACTTGCATGCAAAGTAAAAAGAGGTATGGGCTTAGTCCATTTCCCTGTAAACTTCCACCCTCAATCTTAAAAGCTTCCGATATAAAACCATTTATTTGAACTGAGGATTGCGAATCTGTAAAATACATTAACCAACTTCTGAAGGGACACTCCAAATTTAAATTGCTTTAGTGTTTTAAAAATAAAAGAATGTGACACACTATCGAACGCCTTTTGGAAATCAATTGATATTAACATACCCCCAATATTTTTGTTTTTGGTGATATTTAAAATGTCTGAGATAAGTCTTATGTTTTCCCCAATATATCGACCACCCATAAATTAAGCCTCTGTGTTGTTCGTTTATTATTTTGGGGAGAACGGATTTCATCCTCTCAGCAATACATGAGGAGCCAAGTTTATACGACACGTTTAATAAAGAAATTGGCCTCCAATTGGATAATTAATGTCTTGGCTTTTCGCATTTTTTTAATAGAGTTATTACTCCATGTCTTTGTGTTACCGATAGTTTTCCGATGTCATATGCGTAGTTTGGAGATCTTTTTAAAAAAAAAATGCCAATTTGATTGAAAAAAATAATACTTCAAGAAATAACTGGTCATTTACTTTAAATTTATATTCATCAAGAGGAATATTTTCGAGCTTGTGAATGTTATATACGTTTGCGATGTACGGGAGTTTAGTTTTTTCTATTGCTTCTCTAACACATTTTATATATTCTGTATCACGAAGGAGGGTGTTATTAAATTTCCAGTAGCTTTGACCTTTTTCCATATTCTGTAAGTCTAACTGCATTGTTACAATTGAGTGATCTGATCTATATCCCGTCAATATGTCGCATTTTTTCACTTGGGATAGCAGTTCGGGGGTTTTAGGGAAAAAAAGTCTAAGCGCGCTCGTTTAATAATAGTATGTTGTCTCCGGATTAATTACGGTATACGCCATGGATCAATTAACCCCTCTGTACTACACAGGTCAATCACTTGCGTTCTTGCTTGTGGGTTATTGATATTCACGTAATTAAAACTGTCAATATGGGGATTAAGAACTAAATTCCAATCTCCACACATTATAGTATTTGTATTATCTAAATGCTCAATATTTTCTTGGAATTGTGGGGAGTTTATATTTGTACCATACGGGTTAATCGACTTGGAATTTATGCCCAGCAATTTCAACATCAAGTATCATAAGATTTCCATTATCGTCAGTTTTGACATTTTTTAACTTTATAATGGAAGCCCGTGTTAAAGAGTATACCTACTCCTCTTGAGTTTCCTTTAAATGAACTAAAGTATGAATCAAACCCCCATTCATTTTTAATTTGGCTTTCAATATCCTTGGTAAAATGAACATCTTGAAGACAAAAAATATTAAATTGTTTACTTCTTAGATAATGAAAGACATCTTTCCTTTTAGGGAAACTTGCCAAACCCCTGCAGTTAAATGATGCAATAGTAACATACCTATTTCGATCCATAGTTAAAATTCAATGAAATGATGTGTGCCATAATTATAGTATACAAGTACATAATTATCATAAAGAAGATTGGGAGATTTGTAGATAATTGCTTTATTCGATTGATAGAAGCATCCTCACTTTTTTGGTATGTCTTCCTTCCGTTAAACTGGTAGTCATGGTGAATTATTCTTGTGTTCACCTTTTTGAAGCTAAACATTTTGCAATATAATTTTGGAAACAATGGAATTAATAAAAGTGGAAATATTTTTTACTTTTATAAATAGAAATATAAGAGAGCGAATTCAAACTTTGAACGGCTGCAATATCATAAATAAAAACGTTAATCTTAAAAAATCCCAATGCTGTACAAAGACAAAAAACATAAAAAACATACATTGATATAGTTTAGTTTCCTCTAGATCAGTCAACAAAAACTGACTTTCTGCTTAAATTAGAAAATTTAGCTCCTTTTTTGATTCGTGTAAGCTCCATACACGTTTAAATATCGGGGATAAAAGACCTAAACTTGCCATTTGTGGTTTTATATCTGATGCTTGGAGGCAAACTCCATGGTATGTATGCAAGCTCAACATCTTCTCTTTCCCTGAAAATCCTAGGTGTTTCTCTTTCAAATTTTCTCTTTTTTTCCTGGCGTATTTTGAGACATCATCTGTTATGTAAATTTTGCTTTTGCCAATCGGGTTATCCTTCAGGAGCTTTCCTGCCTTTTTCAGGATAAACTTTATCCTGGGTCTGTTATCCTTTCTTGACTGACCAGGGGTTCTGTGAGCTCGATCAATCTCAATACACTCAGCTCCTTCCATTTTCATATGATCATTGAGAAAATGTTTGACAAGCGATTCACAACTTGCATTTCTATGGTATTCCTCTGGGATGTTGTGTATTATGATGTTATCTCTTCTCATTCTATTTTCCATGTCGTCGATTTTTTTCCTCCAATGGTTTTATGCTTTTTTCATAAGTTTCCTGTTTAGTTGCAGTAGCTTAATCATATATTTTCTTTATTTCATCATTGTTGAACTCCATGGCTCTTTGAAATTCCACATTTTCCTTCTCCAAAACTGCTACTTTATCTTGTAATTTTTTCACTTCCTTCTTTTGTTTTTTTGTTACTATTTTTTATAATTTTCAAACGGTTTTCAACAGATTCTAGTCTTTCTTCTATTTTTTTTTAATTATTAAGAATAAGGTCCAGTTTCTGATTCAGTACTGCGTTTGATGGTTCGCACACTATCATACTGGCTTCAGCTCTTGGACTCTTTGGTAGTCTAGCAGTGTAGGCACGGCGCTTAGTGTATGTGTGTGGTACACTAACATGACATTCACTGTCTTCGCCCAGCGTTCCTTCTTCATCAAGCCTTGGTTCATTTGTATAACATGTATTCACTGGTGCGCCTGTATTCACAGAGTCGTTCGTTACGTTATCTGTGTTGTCTTCTGACCGTAAGATGTATCTGTTAATGCCCTTTTCTTCGTCTTTCTCTTTGGTAACAAAAATTTACTACAACAGCAACAACCACAACATGAACAAATATTACAATTTCACCTAAATTAGAAATTTTCTTTGGGAATTATGATAGTATTTAGCGTAAATTTAATGATTAGTGAAATATTAATTATGCAAATGATGAATTAGCATATTCACACACGTACCATAACAATTGGGTCCGTCTTCTTATTACCATTTTACATTTTGCCAGGTTTGAAACCAATCAGATTTGCCAAACTTTAGTCATCGTGGTAACTATCGTAAATTTAATGATTAGTGAAATATCAATTATGCAAATGAACAATTAGCATATTCACACACGTACTAAAAACAATAGTGTCCGTTTTCTGATTACCATCTTGCATTCTGCGTAGGCGTGAATGCAAATAATGGAACACAAGCTATGCGGCTCGGTTTCAGTAGATACAGAAAATGTTTTGTCATTCTTAACGCGTCCTACGAAATTCTTACAGAGAGTACAGCACTAGTCCGTGAATTTTTGAACAAGATCGGAGATATAAAGATGCAATATCTACCGCGCATCAATGGCGGCCCGCTGGATCAGATCTCAAAGTTGGTGTTCTGTCTCTTATACACATCTAGATGTGTATAAGAGACAGGGTGTAGAGACTGCGATCAATTCGTTAGGCTGGAAGATAGCTTTCCCGACTTTTGAGCTAGGTATATTTTAATGACTTAGTCCTTCAAAAAAGTCCCCCACCTCTTGAAAACGGTCAGATAAACATTCTCATTCTTATTACAGTAAATAGGATGTTATGTGTGTATACATACATGAAAGAAACATGTAGCTGCAAACGTATTCTTTTTTCCCGTGAATCGATAAACCCCGAAGAGAAAGGGAGAGGGGTTCTCGCCCGGGAAAATTTTGATTCCAGATGGCGGAAAATGGGCTTTCCCGACTTCTGAGGTGTCTTTAAATGACTTTTAAGTTCTTCAAAATTGAAGGCTTTCTCCTCTTGAAAAGGACTAAATGGCGGGAAATGGGCTTTCCCGACTTAGTGTCTTTTAATGACTACTAAGTTCTTCAAAATTCAAGGTTTTCCCTTCTTAAAAGCGGTCAGGTAAATTTTCCTCATTCTTATTACAGTAAGTAGGCCTTAATAAGTGTATACATACATTTAAAAAAATCAATAGTTGCATACGTATTCTTTTTTCCATGAATCGACAAATCTCAATAAGAAAGGGGGTCACGGGGTTCTCCCCAGGGAAATTTTCGATTCCTAGATGGCTGGAAATGAGCTTTACCGACGTCTGCATTGCTGTCGGAAGCGTTTTGCAAGTGGTACGGCCACTTTAATAAGAATGGTTGTAGACGGGTGGTGGGGTGCTACACGTTTTTTATACCATGGTAGAAAAAATGGCTCCTCAGCAAATGCGTAATTTAAAAAAATTAATGTCTTCACTTTTAATTTAAGGGTTTAAATTTTAATTAGATGGATGGATGGCTTTATTCGGTGTAAACAGCAAGAATAACCCATGAAACGCTGAAGAAGACTTATATCCTGTGGGGTCCTTCTGGTGGTGATTGAGCAGTACACCGGGAGACAATACCCTACTCTTTTCCGAAGAGTGTAGTGCACATGAGCCATATTGCACACGGCCATATTACACACGCAGTGGTGGGGATTTGATCGACGTGGGGTCCAAGGTCCCCGAACGGGGGTGGTGGGGAAGGGGCGATGTCCCTACGAAAAAAGTGGGCGTGGTTAGGCATCCCTCGAAATCGCTCGATAGTGTTCCCCGAAAATGACAATTTAGGGGTTTCGACATGCTTATTTAATCAGTTTTGGGGACTACTAATATGTAAAATAAACACATACATTTTTTTTCTCACCGACGAATTGTGGTTTTTCTCCCCGAAAATGGGGGAGGGGGAAAGATGGGGAAAAATGGGATTTATATTAAAATTCTGAAAGTGCCATTTCCGGCCATCTAGAGGTGCTATAATCATACATTTTCAGCCATGGGGAAGCTGAAGTGGCTTTCACCACTACCTCATTCCTTGACCCGCCATTGCAATTGTTAAATTTTTTGTGCCACAAATTTTCTTGATTTAGTTTAGAACAGCTGCTGAGACCGAATAGACCTATGCAATAAAATAGTTACGAGCGATTATCATTGATATTTATTAAGCCTACTAGCCTAGGCCTTCAGAAGTATGGAGTAAAAGAAGCAATTCTTACTATGAATTTTCTGAGAAATTTAGGAAATTTCCCGTATCACATCAAAGGGCCCGGCAATAATCTTGCACTGGGGCCCTTTCGCACCTAGCTACGCCGCTGACGACCACCTTCAATTAAAAACCACATTTCTGCGACTGCCCCCGTTGAATGGCTATCTTTTATCATGAGCTGTTCCCTCCAATTCTTAAGATTCCCTCTATTCATGACCATGGGTTTGATGGACACAACTGATACTTTCCCCTCTATGTACAGACCACTATAAAATATATAGTGATTTTAATGCATTTTTTTTTTCTACAATAAGTTATGTTATATATCACCACATAGAAATATTAGCCAATGCATAGTTTGTGTACAGTGTTTTGTATATTGAATGACGATAATGTTGTGGCAATGTTAGTAATATTTTAATGGGAAGACAAGTTGATGTCTAGCTACCAAGAAATGTTTATTTAAGAATAAATAAGAGCGTGCAGTTACTGTACAACCATTTTGAAAATGTAATGTATTATTTTTGAATTTCCCTCTAAATAGAGAAATCTAAAGACCACATTTAGTGCCCATGAGTCCCAAGTCTCCTGTAGAGTCCCGGAATGGGGTCTCCTGGAAATTGGCATGAAGAACGCATTCTGGTCCGCAAACAAGCACAAATCTTCCGAAATAAACCATCTCCCGCAAATTCATGATGATATTTGCATGCTTTTACAAGTTTTATACTGTATTATTAATAATTGTCTCCCAGCAGTTACTGTCAATCATGATGCACAGCAAAATATATATAGATGTCATAAGAAAACTCATTTAAACAGATCTCTCGGATGTGGATTTTTCCAAATTGGGATTCCTGTTGGGTGCCGGCTTTTCTTTATAGGGATTCTATTAGACACCAAAAGACCATGGTTTTGGCAGACCAAACGACCATGGTTTTGGCAGAACAAACGACCATGGTTTTGGCAGACCAAACAGAACATTCCTACTACTTTAAAAATATATAGTGGTTTTAGTTTTTATTTAAACTACAGACAACAGACATCAAAATAATATATGAAAAGCCGATGTTCTGTGTACAGTGCTCCATAATGAATGCTATAGTCGGACATTGAAAATTGTATTTTTCTAATTAAGTGGAGCGCAAGACTTTGTGTGTGGTAGGCCTATACATTAATCTTTTCTTAGTTGAACCTAAATCTGAAGTTCGTAATCTTGATGTTACTTTTGATTCAACTCTGCAAATGAAATTCTACACCAACACTGTGTGTCGGTCTTCCCATGTTGCGATCCGTAAAATTTGAAAGAAAATTTTTGGACAACCCGACCACCCTCCGTCTAGTTCACGCCTTTATAACTTCAAGGATGGATTATTGTAATAGCCTCCTTACTGGACTACCAAAGTCTCAAATCTGCAAATTGCAGCTCATTCAAAATTCTGCCGCCCGTCTTGTTACTTTGAAAAAGCGCCGTGACCATATAACCCCAGTTCTACATCAGCTTCACTGGCTCCCCATCGAAAAGCGGATCATTATATAAAGTCCTTCTCTTAACTTACAAATCTCAGAACAATCTTGCTCCAGAGTATGTGACTGAACTTCTTGATCAGTACATCCCCCCTACACGCCCTCTCTGTTCATCCACACTAAATCTTCTTAGAGTCAAGAAACTAAAACCACTACATATGGCTCCCGAGCCTTTTCTTCCATTGTAGCCACTTTGTGGAACGCCCTCCCAGAACACATTAAAAATTCTGATTCAGTTCTCACATTCAAATCACTGCTAAAAACACATCTCTTCACTGAAAGTTTTGAAAGTTGCCTCTAAATTCCTTCTGCCGATCCATTGTTCCTTCTTGTTTTATTTTGTTTGAATGAAAGGTAAGTTAAACATAAGGAAGGAAAAGGAAAGAAACGATATGGAATCATAAGAAAGGAAAAGGAAAGAAAAGATAAGGAAACATAAGAAAGATAACAGTAAGAATGATAAGGAACATAAGAAAGGAAAGGAAAGTAATGAATTTGGAATCATAAGAAGGTAAATGGAGAGAAAGATAAGAAATATAAGAAAGTAAAAGGAAAGGAAAGATAAACTAAGGATGAATAAGGAAATGGAAAGATAAGGAAACATGACAAGAGAAAAGAAAGGAAAGATAGACATAGAAACATTAGAAAGGAAAAGAAAAGAAATGATAAGAAATATAAGAATGGAATATGAAAGACATATACGAATTATAAGAAAGAAAATGAAAGGAAAGATAAGGAATCTAAGAAAGGAATGTGAAAGATAAGATAAGGAAACATAAAAGTAAAGACCAGGAACATTTGAAGGGAAAGGAAGAAAGACAAGAAGAAAAAGGGAAAGAAAAATGAAAGGATTTGGGATGAATAGGAAAGTAACAGGCCTTGAAATGATTCCAATTACCAAGCATTGTAATAATAACATTTATTGATAATCATCAAACCAATCATTTTGAACTTAATTAATTTTTCTTCTTCTCTGTTATTGTTAAGCGTCTAGAGGTTGTGTGAACGTGAGGCGCTATATAAATCCAGAATTATTATTTATTATAATCCATTCTAAAACAATTGGAAGAAAAATATCAACTATAATGGTAATGGCTGTATAATGTATACATAATATCATGGTTTTAGCAGACCCAATTAGACATGTTTCCTTCAATCAATAATACATTAAAATATATTCCTATAGTGATTTTAATGCATAAAAAAATATAAGATGATAATGACGATAGATATACATCAAGATAATACAAAACATAAGATAATATTTTGTGTATCATCAGTGCTCTTTATTGAATTGGGACGGTGTTTGGCGAGGTGGACGGACAGAAAAGCAGAAATCACAAGCGATCTTAATGTATGAGAGTTCGTTTTATTGAACACCATTCAATTCTGTCAAGATTGAATAAACATAGATATTAGATATTAAAATCTCTACACATCAGTTGAATCTCTCATTAAATACAAATAAAATATATAAATTATTAAATTAATAAATGATAACATATTTACTCAACAGTCAATGAATCAAACATTGTGTAAAGTACAGTTAATCCGTCTGATTAATTAAAATCATGGATTGTATATGGTATAGTTAAGTAAATAATCAGTAAAATAATTACTTATGAATAATCTCTACAGTGGCAATGCTAATCTTATTCATTGTAACCAGTACATTATTATAATAATACAAACATACAAACATACACAAAGCATGTAAAAAACTTAATACTTTGACCGGATGTGATTACACCATTTAAGAAGTACTAAAACTCAGGATATCATCAGTTATCATATAGCATACATGTAATCCGTATGTTGGATGGTAGATCCTACAATATCAATAATTAAGTCTAAATACATGTACAATAAGATACAAATTCTACCTACACTGGCATTAACCAATACAATATAAACAGCTTAACAAAAACAATTAAAGGGCCTGTTCAGGAACAGTTCCTAAACAAGCTACAAGGTATCAAGTGATCTCATGAATATTAATTAGCATTCTGAAACAATGGCTTGGTAAGGTGCCTTCGCAGAGCGCCCAAGCTAGCAAATTCTAAGTCGACAAAATATCAAATTTCAACATATATTCATAAAAAAACTCATAGTATTATCAGCTTGTATAGAAAATACTTATGTATCATAATAATCTCAATTGTGTAATAAAGTCTGTCTCACAAACCATAGTTATCACTTGGTATCAGGAAAACTGCTAGATTATTACCAAGCTCTATGTTCTAAACAAAGGCTTTAGTAGCTGTACATAGCATTATTCTAGTAGATTTACACATGTTGTACAAATTATCGTAAATTACATAAAAAGTCTAAAAGTTATTATAAAATCAATAACAGCATTCAAATCTTGAACACTTACCCAAAACATCTCTGTATATAGCATTAACATAAAACTATAAAACAGCAGAATTTACAGATTTTCTATCAGTTAGTTCTAATTAGACATCTGAATCTACCAACATTAACATAGAAGGAAAAGAGCAGAAATGCTGCAGCACATATTCAAAATTATCCGAGGTTTTGATAAGGTTCAGTTTAGCGATTTTTAAAGAGAAATGAACGTACATCCACTAGAGGTCACCAATGGAAAATTCAGAAAGTCCATGTGAAATCTAAGTCTTGACAAAATGCATTTTCGTTTAGAACAATCAATTCTGAACGCTTTACCAAACTCAACTGTGGACTCTCTACAATCAACCAATTCAAAAACCGTCTACAAAAACACTGGTCAAACCACCCACAACCCCGTATGCACCCAAAGAAATGTGAAGAGGGACACATAAGCTATGATAGCTTCACGTCTCTATACCCAGGTAGACCCAGGTAGGAAATATCAATGCAAGAGTACCTGCTAGCCATGTTGGATCAACCATAGAGAAAATAGCAAAGCTTCAATGAATGAACCAAGCAATGGAGCACGCCCTCAATAATAATCATGAAAAATAAAAATAGTTTCGCATGAAACATGGTTGTTAGTAATAATATAATAGTGATTTGGGTAGAACGAGCACAGGACCTGACGTGTGACTACCGGGGAACATTCTAAGCATTAATAACAGCATACAGCAACTGTAGGCCCTACATCCATTCTAACAATCTTACATTTATATACTATTATCATCTCTAAATAGAGATATTTAAAGACTACTTTTACTAGTCTTTAATTATAGAGGGATTGAAATTAGAGACAAAAGCTGCTAAAGACCACTAAAGACCCAAAAGTTATCTCTAATTAGTATGGAGAGAGCCTGAAATAGGATTTAGAGAAAGTGGTCCGGCCAAAGCCGCTGCGGCTGGTGCGGTTCTGACAGCCCTGGTGATAAACCGTGGGTTGAGGATCGAAAACGTTCAATTCTGTGACCCACCAATCCGGGCTACCTGACTTTTGCACAAAAATGTCAATACTATTAAATTGTAACATAATTTGATTGTTGGCAATTGTGAGTTTGGGGAAACTGTAACCAAAAATGAGAATTTAAATCAAAAGTTGCTACGTAAATATAGCCAATCAGAAGACGACTAACAATGAAGTTTGGCTTAGCTGCAAGGCCCTCAGCCAATCACAAACTACCTTCTATGCCGTTTGTCCATGTAAATAGTAAACAACACACTCCACTAATAGACCTTTCCGGAGTGTCAATCAAACTTAACAACTGACTAATCAGAACAGCACTAGGAATACGCGCGCGTCTCACAAACCCACGTGTTGTCCCACAAACGCACGTGTTCGCGTATGTTTTAACACTGTCGCCTTATGGGACCTTAGCAAAATTATCCAATGGGCGGGGCTTAGCGGAAAGGTCCACTGCAAGTATGGTGTTGGACAGAAGTTCTTCAAATGATAAATCTGAGCCGGTTTCAGGCATATTTTTGTGATACATGTTGTAAGAACCTAGAGTACTGTATGGTTGTGTCATTAAGCGTAAACAGCTTAAAGAAATTTAAGGATGTGCAACTCTGTGGAAAACAACAAAATACGAGTCCTCAGTAAGGCCTATTAAGTTTCCGTCGAAGCTGATGAATAGCCTACATAATAATCTCAGGTATGGTGGTGCAAGTAGTAGTAGTCAAAATTCCACCGAATCTTTAAAGGTACGTGTGTGGTTACATATAACGTTAAAAATGGTATGGTATGTTTTAGTTAATTGCGAAGCACTAAGCGTCTCTCAATCACACCACACACACAGACAGGAAGCCCTGCCTTTTCCTCAAACTGGGGTACTATCGACAGCAAAATAACCACAGAGTATTGTGAACCAAATACGATGATGTTATATTGTAATAAACATATTGAGACAATAATGTTGGCAATGAATCTACCCAGCATAAACAACTGACCATGAAGACAAATCAAGAATAGCCATCCACAATTATATAGCAACTATTTACTACTGTCTACCAAGAACAATTACTACACAAATTGAATCAATTCAGTTTTTTGGGGTGGGGGATGTGCCCTTCAGTGACTGTGCTTAGACTAAGTAATTCAGGCTTAATTTGATTTTAATGTCTTCATGAAAAGAATATAACAAAATTATTATATTAATAGTACAATATGCTTTATCTACATAGGAATCCTTAGACACAACATAACAAAAAATATATTAATTAATAGGTATCAAAGCTGACTTAAGCAAATAATATTTATCAACACTTTGATGTCCAATTTTAACATCACCACCAGCATTTAATATTGTATTATACTGACACTACTTATTTTTCTTTTTGGAAAACAACCTTTGATTAAAAAGAAACAATTTAAATACATATTTGATCATTAAAACCATCACAGTAGAATTGATAATCTCTTTGAATTAGTTTGTTTAATTAATTTTCACAAACCACAGAATCAAGTGAATGGAAGTTGATGAACCACAGCTAAAGCAAATGCTCATTCTGCATCACCTGAAAGCTGAAGTCAAGAATTAAAGAAGTGCTTCCTGGTCGAAGTTTTTGTAAAAAGACAATAATGTATTAAGTACTTTAAATGGAGCAAAAACCATTGAGAAATTAGTAAGATGTGAAACATTGAGTGGTGAAATTACTCGAGGCTGCTCATTGCAAATCAGGATGAAGGCCTTGTCACTACATGAGGGATAAGGATCTGGTGGCAATTCATGCCATATTATAGGCCATGGATAGAAACATGAATCAATTGAAAGTACTGTAGTCCTATCAGATTGGAACTGTATACTGTTTGTATGAATGTTGTTATTTATTTGATATGACATCATACCATACACTGTGTTGAGAAATATTACCAGATATTATTAAGGTTTTTCCTTGTATGAGTATTTATCAACAACACATTTATTTTCTTTATAAAAAATTTGCATTGACATTTTGAATTGCATTTTATTGTATTTTACAATGAAATATGAAAAGAAGAAGATAACAGAACAGTACTTGCTGATAAATGATAATGAATACAGCAAAACTTTCATTATTTCTAGTTTCTTTTAAATTGTTTATGCTGGTTGGCTACATTGATAATATTATATAATTGTAATATTTAACACATGTTTATAAGTGGATTGGATTGAACTCTATATTCAGCTATGTTTAAAGCAGTTCTGTGTAGGTATATGATGTGCTACAGTGTTTCAATAATACTCATATAAAAGTTCAGATTTTTGTCATAAACTTCTTTCAACCTTGTGTTTACTGTTGTGTAGTTAAATGTATATACCCAGTGAGTGATCTGAGAGATAATGAAAGTGCTGATGGGATGCAACTGGCTGAACTGAGGTATATTAAAAATTTGTTTCACCTTATTGGAATCATAAATTGCTTTACTTTTATTCATTAATTCAGTCCATATTATCAAGGTCTTCAAGCAGTTACACAAAAATCAACAGGCATGGCAAGAAATACTGATTAATGTTATTTATTTACATTGCATGCAAATAAAAACATTTGAAATTTTACATCAGCCTCAATGTGTTCTTATTTTTTGAAGTAATTCAGCCTCAGTTTTCTTTTAAAATGTACAT
>NW_022730127.1:5210-10371 GCF_011630105.1 Anneissia japonica | reverse complement strand
TGGAGCAAAAACCATTGAGAAATTAGTAAGATGTGAAACATTGAGTGGTGAAATTACTCGAGGCTGCTCATTGCAAATCAGGATGAAGGCCTTGTCACTACATGAGGGATAAGGATCTGGTGGCAATTAAGGCCATATTATAGGCCATGGATAGAAACATGAATCAATTGAAGGTACTGTAGTCCTATCAGATTGGAACTGTATACTGTTTGTATGAATGTTGTTATCTATTTGAGAAATATTACCAGATATTATTAAGGTTTTTCCTTGTATGAACATTTATCAACAACACATTTATTTTCTTTATAAAAATTTGCATTGACATTTTGAATTGCATTTTATTGTATTTTACAATGAAATATGAAAAGAAGAAAATAACAGAACAGTACTTGCTGATAAATGATAATGAATACAGCAAAACTTTCATTATTTCTAGTTTCTTTTAAATTGTTTATGCTGGTTGGCTACATTGATAATATTATATAATTGTAATATTTAACACATGTTTATAAGTGGATTGGATTGAACTCTATATTCAGCTATGTTTAAAGCAGTTTTGTGTAGGTATATGATGTGCTACAGTGTTTCAATAATACTCATATAAAAGTTCAGATTTTTGTCATAAATTTCTTTCAACCTTGTGTTTACTGTTGTGTAGTTAAATGTATATACCCAGTGAGTGATCAGAGAGATAATGAAAGTGCTGATGGGATGCAACTGGCTGAACTGAGGTATATTAAAAATTTGTTTCACCTTATTGGAATCATCAATTGCTTTACTTTTATTCATTAATTCAGTCCATATTATCAAGGTCTTCAAGCAGTTAAACAAAAATCAACAGGCATGGCAAGAAATACTGATTAATGTTATTTATTTACATTGCATGCAAATAAAAACATTTGAAATTTTACATCAGCCTCAATGTGTTCTTATTTTTTGAAGTAATTCAGCCTCAAAAAAAAAAAACAAAAAAAAAAACATTCCAAATAGAATCAAAATATATTATATATTTACAGGAATTTCCTGTCTCATTCAAAGTCGATGAACATTACTTCTTGCCCTTCCTACTATGCATATGTAGGCCTAGATAAGTAATACAATACACATTCAGTACAGCACGGTCGACTTTCCATGGCTTAAAAAACTACGGTATGACAGAAGACGGGAAATGCAATTTACTACCTCTAAAATCTTACAACTATTACCAATGTATTTTATTTAAAGGCTGGTATACTTATATCATGTTGAAATATTACACTAAAACCGGAGAACTTTTGTCCAAATTGCTACACATTGTCACTTTCCTCGCGACATTTTTTACATTAGTTACTGAGTTTACAAGAACGTTTGTGATTGGCTAATAGCGTCTCATCAATGCTTAACAGGTATGGTAAGTGTGCTGTGATTGGGTACTGCTTTCATGAACGACATTATTTTTTCGAAGATAAATTCTCAATTTTGGTTACAGTTTCCCCAAATTTACGATTGCCGACAATTATATTATGTTTCAATAAAATAGTATTGACATTTTTGTGCGAATGCCAAGAGTAGCGCGGATCGGTGGGTCACAGAATTCGTAAACTAAGCCGATTTTGGAGCCTCAATCCACGGTCTACGAGGTGTCTTTTATTGACTTTTAAGTTCTTCAAAATTCAAGGTTTCCCCTCTTGCAAACGATTTCATGAATAAATGAACCCCAAAGAGAAAGGGGGTTCGGGTTCTCCCCTGGAAAATGTTAATTTGTAAATGGCGAAAAATGAGCATTCCTGACTTCTGAAGTGCCTTTGTTCATGGTTTCCCCTCTTAAAATCAGTAAATTGTTCTTATTCTTATTACAGTAAATAGGCCTTTTCTGAGTGTATACATACATGAAAAAAAACCAGTAGTTGCATGCGTATTCTTTTTTCCATAAATCGATAAGGCCAAAATGAAAGGGGGTGGGGGATGGGGGTTTTCCCCGGGAAAATTTTGATTCCTAGATGGCGGGAAATGAGCTTTCCCAACTTTTGAGGTGTCTTTTAATGACTTTTAAGTTCCTCAAAATTCAAGGTTTTCCCTGTTTGAAAACGATTCCATGAATCAATGAACCCCAAAGAGAAAGGGGAAAAAATTGATTCCTAGATGGCGGGAAGTGAGCTTTCCCAACTTCTGAGGTGTCTTTTAATGACTTTTAAGTTCTTAAGGTGGGGAAAATTTGTTTATGAGGGGTCAAAACCCCTGTCTAAAATACTAAAAAATGCATCTCCCGAACACTCTATAGTATATGGTTGATCTTGGTGTCAAACTGCACATAATTATATAGCAAATAAGAAAATAATATTGAAAGCCCTCATATCATTTCATGACCTTAAAAATTTAGGTCAAAGTTCAAAATGTCAAAAATGGTATTTTTTAGTCACTAAATTGGCATATATCATGTTAAAATATTACAATGAATAATATTTCAACTTACTTATGTAGGAATGCATACCAGGATACACCAAAACAAAGTTAGGGTGATAGGAGCGTGGGGAAATTACTTTTTTTGAGTTAAAGGTCATTGACCCAACCGAAAACACTAAAATATGTATCTTGGAAACACTATGATATATGGTTGATTTTGGTGTCAAAATGCACAGAACAATACAACAACTGAGAAAATAATATAAAAGGACCCTCATGACCAATTCATTACTTCAAAAAATGAGGTCAAAGGTCAACATTTTAAGAATTGTTATTACAAAAATGGCATACTGTATATGATTTGTTTTTATAGTATAGTAATTGCTGATTTCGTTTTAGTCTGCACTCATTTTCAAGCGTAGTACAGTACACTGAGCCACTAGGTGGTAGTGAGACGCAACAATGCAACTGCAGCACTGAACATGGTATTCACCCTGCTAGAACATGTGCTCCGCATGCGACCGTATCACGGTCGTACAAGGAGCGACTAAAAAAGGTGAGCTAAAACTACATTCGTTACCCAACCTTTTATGTAGCAACGACAAATAATTTGCTATTATGATGACAAATGTTTGGGTTATCTCTTTACAAAAAAAGTATCATTATTGGAGAAAAAGTAGGCCTACAAATGAAAGGTGTGACAAAAGCGCGACGGTAGATCAGGGGCGGCGCCAGGAATTCCCTGACGAGGGGTCCAAGCTCCCCGACATGGGTTCCACAATCCCCTCCCATCGTCGGCGAAGCCTAGCACCCCTTCCTCCTTCATTCGTTGGGGAAAATTGTGTTGATGGTATATATTCTTTATTTAAAAAGAATAATTTTATAGAAAATCATGCAGGTTAAGAGGCCCCTGTCGTGGGTACTAACCACCTGTCGGGACGTGGTACCAGCCCCCTGTCTGGGAAGATCTGGCGCTACCAACACAACCCATACGATCGCGATAGTGACGGGGGTCCTTGCCCCTGGTCCCCCGCTAGCGCCGCCCCTGCAGTTGATGACCGCCAGTGACTGAATCAGTGTGTGTGAAAGTTTTTGGAAGAAGGAGAAAGCTACTGTACGACGTGTGGCTGAACGGTGGTCTGTTGAATCATTGTAGAAAAAATAATTAATATTCGTCGGAGGAAAACAAAAGTGTACGGTACCGTATTATTCCTTTACTATATTACTATTATTTTATTTATTTATTTTATTTTTATTTTATTTTATTCCTTTCTGCCCGAACCATAAAAAAAAATCAAAAAAGAAAGAGGAGGGCAGAGGAGGGCTTAATTTGGTACTGAGAGAACAGATAATGATGACAAAGTATTGTGTTAATTATATATATGGAGGCTTCATGATCAAACCTTCTTGAAAGATTTTGGTTGGTGCCTGGAATCGTAAATATTCCGTGAAGTAAAATGTTTGCGGAACGCTGTTGTAGGCCTACTATCAGTCATGAAAACGAAAATTCTAATTTCACATTTGAATTTGTATACTTAGGCAAGTTATTAACTTCAAATTAAAAATTTGAATAAAAAAAAATAAAACACCCCTCAATTTTTGGACAGTTTCTGTATACATTTGCATATATATCCATAAATTGGATTACTTTAAGGATTTTTTTTAATGTTTGTAAATAAGTAAAACTACTTTTTCGATCTATTTTTCATTGGAAGCAAATATTTCTGTTTTATCACTTTAAGTAAACTATTCATAATTTTATGTAAATTTTGGAGGTATTTTCCTGTCTGACAGTACATCTTTAACAAATAAGTATCTAAATTAGTCGGCTTCCTCTCCTCATTCCTCTTCATCACTAACTTCGTCTGCAAGCACTCCATTTGAACAATGTCCATAGCAAACCCCACAAGCAGAAACACATGATATTCCACTTGTAATGCAGCTACACCTCACAATTTGATATGTCCAAAAAGATCACATTTGATGTCCAGAAATGCTGGAAACGGTATCCTATATTATTGAATAACGGGCATATTACCCAAATGTCTGGTCTGGAAATGACACCGTTTCCAGCATTTATGGACATATCAAATGTGCTCTTTACAAATGCAACAACCCTACTAGGGTTATAACAGCATTTGCAAGTTTCAAGTCAACTGAATTCACAATCCGAAACGCTGGATAACAATGCAGATAACATATGGGTGTGGGGATAATCTTATTGGAATTGCTTGTTAACTGAAATTTCATAAGAAAGCAGCCAGTTGCAATATTGATCCAGATCGATTACTATAACAATTCTTAACTTTTCGACATTTGACCTAATTTTTTGAGGTACCGGTACTGAATTGGTTATGAGGGTCCTTCTATATTATTTTCTTTGCTTTTGTATTATTCTGTGCATTTTTGACACCAAAATCAACCATATATTTTAAAGTGTTCCCAAGATACATATTTAGTGTTTTAGGTTGGGTCAATGACCTTTAACCCCAAAAAAGTAATTTCTCAAATCCTATCACTCTGACTTTATTTTGGTGTATCCTAGTATGTATTCCTACACAAATAAGTTGAAATCCCATTCATTGTAATATTTTAAAATGATATAGGCCTATGCCAATTTAGTGACTAAAAACTACCATTTTTGACATTTTGACCTTTGACCTAAATTTTTAAAGTCAAGAATTGATTATGAGGGCTTTCAATATTATTATTATTTTTTTTTTTTGGCTATATATTTCTGTGCATTTTGACACCAAGATCAACCATATACCATATAGTG
>NW_022730127.1:0-4168 GCF_011630105.1 Anneissia japonica | reverse complement strand
ATGGCATTACCTTACAGACGCGTGTGAATGCTTTTTATCTCGGTAGGAATAACTCGGGAGATCGCTCGGTTACAATTTGTTACTTTTTGTTAAATTTAACTTCACGTGTGAATCGGGTATTAGAATCAATAGTAATACCAAGGTCACGGTGAAAATATACGACCTCCACATTGGTAAACGGTTTTGCAATTATTGAAGGTCCCTTTAGCTGTCTCTTATACACATCTAGATGTGTATAAGAGACATATATATACATACATATACATATATATATTAAAATATATTTAATATTTCTATTATTGTTCTATTTTTTTCAGTAGACCTATACAATCGAACATCGAATAGACAATTTTAGAAAAGAAAATAAGCAGTGATTGGGGGAGACCAATGGCTGATAAAATCACTGAAAATGTTGCCATGTGATCCGTGTGTCAAGAGAGGTTTAATCCTCTCCAAACTCTTGATTGTCAGCACTCATTTTGCGTGAAATGCATTGGAGACTGTGTGAATTCTAAGGAAGGTTTATTGTCATGTCTGACGTGCCGCAAAATTGAGGTAGGTCTACCAGGTAAAGCACTTCGTGGGTCAACGAACAACATGAACGAGAAATGCAGCACTAATGAAGAGGAAGTTAACTGCCTTTTGTGTAACGAAAATGTGACTGCACGCTGCATGGACTGTTCAAAATTCTTTTGTACAGAATGTGTTGAAAACCATCAGAAAATACCTTCTTGTCAAAGTCATACTGTGATGACCTTAGAGCACTATCAGTCTATGAATTGTTCATGGCCTGTATGTAGGGATTGCACTGTCGTCGTTCACAAACAACATGATATTGAGGACCTGAAAACAGCATTTGAAAATTTAAAAAAAGAAGCTAACACAGTTCTGAGTTACTGTTTAGCTAAAGAGATGGAAATGAAGAAGGGATTTGATCAGCATCTTCAAGATACAGAAGCACAAAATCAGTCTGTGGCCATATGCAAAAAGGATATTGAACGCTTCGCAGACGAACTTCATCAGGTGATTGATAATTCTAAACAGCAGGTATTGGCTAATTTGGATAAACAATCTAAGTCCGCTCTGCAAAATAGTGAGGCTGCAAAAAATGAGAAAGAGGAGAAATTGAGCCAACTGTATGAAGTTTTACAGCTTGTCAAGAGATTAGTTCAAGCCCCTTGCTCTATTGCAGATATGACTGATGCCAGTGAAATTCTAAAAAAGGCTAAACAAATGAGTGGTCAGCGAGAATGTGCAGTGGCCAAAGGAAAATCTCAAACGCAGTCTTTCGAAACAACTGCTAAAAGAGGTGCAGATGGTAACAATTCGGCTATTCCGTTTTGTTTTGAAGAGAGAAAACACCTTAAAAGGTTTCTTTCATCACAAGCTATAGGAACAATTGAATTTAAACAAAACAAGCAACCATGTACGAGCACATCAAAACAATTTAGGGAACGTATTTCGTGTCCGTCCCCATTGTAACTACTCCAGTAGACTTTCTCAACGCTTGGCATAAAATGGTATAGGCCTACATTTGGAAAATCCAAATGCAAGCCACAGTTATAGAACACAATAAATGATTCAGTGGGAGTGTGGGAAAGCGTCATTATAGTTATGCGCCTTAACATACAATGACACTACCTCATAAGAAAATCATTTTCGGTGTATTTCTGCTATAGAGTGATCAGTGACATAAACGAAAAGGTTCCCCAGTGTACCGTACCGTATATGTCACGAGAGGTTGACTCCCAAGTTAACGGTTGTCAGCATTCATTTGCTTTAAGTGCATTACATACTGGATGAATTTGACCAGATAAAGAAACTGCCATGGCTTGGGGGAATAAAATAAATCTTCTGGGTTATAGTCAAATTACTTCATCAGATAAGACAGTCACCTCGGAGGTAGTGGAGCGCACACAGGAGTGCACTGCGTATGCAGCTAAATGAGTTAGGCTCACTCGCCAATGGTTCCTGTGGTGGAAAAAGTCATCTCAGTAAAAATACTATAAACAGCATAGGCCCAGTGTACGCATTTTCTCGTCTGCACTTTAAAGAACCCAGTACATCCTTTGAGAAGAGTAGGGGATTACCTCGGTGTACTGGTTCATTCAGTCCCCTGGCATTTAATTGATATGCACGTAGGATAGTGATTATGTTCACTGATTGGCATATCCTTAGCGCTCGTGCCTAAGGAAATGAAATGAAATGAATGAAATTACACTGCTGTTTTGTTCAGACACGATTCCAAATACCAGAGAACTGTTCATTTGGGACGCTATAAAGATTTTTTTGGACCCTGATATTCTACTACAACAAAGAATGTTCGTCAGACGAAACACCTCAAAGGTTCTGTACTTTGTATGCCAAAGATAAAGCGAATTGCGTTAGTGAATGTTTACTTTTCTTTCATTTCCAGGTTCATTCATATTCATATTCAATCATGTTTTATTCATATTGTTTTTGCAGCGCAAGCACTGAATTGACACAATATTGACAATAAACAAAGAGGCATATATAGAGCAGAAAAACATACATAAACTGTAAAGAGAAAATACAAAGTCTAACTGTGAATTAGATCTAAACTAAACAGTAACAGTAAAATTTAAATTTATAACATTTGATCGCAAAAATCAATAAAATTGAGATACACAGGGATGTTGAAATTGAAAGATTTTATCAATATAGAGGTGTAAAATTTAGAAAATATTGCACAAGCGACGGGGTATGGATTATTAATTATTGTATGAAGATACTTTAAAATGGAGGCGAAATGTGTTAAAGTTGTAATTAGTTTGTCTAAATGGGGTAGAAATTTCAAAAAGAAAAATTGTTGGCTTTATCAGGGAGCAGTCATGTACTGCTCCCTGATTTGATTAGATAAAAATGAATAAGTGTAATTTTAATCTACAACATAACATTTTGAACCATCGGAAATAAAAAAGATAGGATTATTGAGCCAATGCCATTTTATTATTTTTATAATTTGCTACCATGATTAATAAATTGCCTGGGAATCACATAGTAAACACTGTACGGTAGGCCTACACTGTACCAGGGCTCTACTATACACCATCTTGTGTGGATCAACCCAAGTACTTGCTATCAATCACTTTTACCTTGGACCGGACCAGACAAACAAACAAAGATCTCCTAATAATAATAATATATACATTTTCACCCGGCCCAACAAAAATCAATCGCCTACTCTACTTATTGACGATTTCCGGATTGAAATTGATACAGACTACTTGAAATCACAACCCTCACTCGACACTTTCGAAACCGCGGGCTTTATGACATCATACTATAACATCTCTCGTTCTCTTTGAAAATCAAACGCTTCGACTCCATGCCATCGCAACCTGGTCGTGATAGCCTTATCATTGAAAAATAGGCCTATACTCATACAGAATACTTTTAAATAGTTTTGTGATTGTACCGACACAACTACCATTATTAAAGGCTAAAGTTTTTTTCCATACAATCGCTACACACTATCGCCGACAGCTTTCGGTAATGCTGATTGGTCGGTCGAATCGGGGAGCCATCCCCCGATTGTGTCGGGGATTGCTACGCAGTACAACGATTGCACCGAAGACACTGTAGCGATTTTCATTAGGTGATTTTCGCGCCGCAATTTAGACTGTAACGATCAAGAGAAAATAGTAATTAAGAAACTGTAAGGTAGCGGTAGCTTTTACTACGAAGAAATGGGAATTCCGAACTAAGCAATGCGCATGCGCAGTTACCAAATAACGTCCGTGAATTATCTATAAAAACACAGTGAGCATGCGCTTGGAATTGCTAGACAGCCAGTGAGCATGTGCATTGTGTAAGTGACGTTATCGAGCCATGTCGAGCATGCGCAGCTACCAAAAAGACGTCTCAGGAAAAAAATAGCGGCTGTGAAGACGTCCCAGAAACCAAATAGCGGCTGCGAAGAGGGTATGATTAAACAATCTATCGATTTTCTCTCTAAACTGCCGTAGCATGGTAAATAAGTTTGAAAAAATAAAAAACTATATATCGTTACTAAATAATTCATTTACCATAATTGGACTAACCGAAACATGGTTATCTAGTAACAACGACATCAAATTTTTTAACTTGCCTAACTATAATTTTATTCCATGCAATAGAACAGCACGAATGGGAGGAGGAGTAGGAA
>NW_022730126.1:0-3894 GCF_011630105.1 Anneissia japonica | reverse complement strand
GGGGTCAAGGGGGTGAAACACATAATTAACGGTTGCTTCTGACAATGAACGCGCAATACCGCATGCGCCTCCTAGATTCTGGTTGCTGAGTTTGGTAAAAAGATAGAAATATTCTCGGTGAATTGATTCTCGAACGAGATAGGCCTAACGAAAGCTCTCTAATGACTCAAGTTAGTCTGCATGACCGTTTATATTTTTAATAAAACCAATTTCTTCTAATTTTATTAACATTTTCCCCTGAATTCGTAATAATTCGTTATCACGTATACTTGTACTAAATTCGTGACAAATTTATGATCACGCGCATGTGTTTCTGCAAAAGGCGTATCATCCAAAATTACTTTAAAATGCGGGACCGTCCCGCACGATGCGAGACGGTTGGTAACTATGGATCATGTGACATGCCCGAGGTGAGAGGGTTTAGTCACGGAGAAGTTTCGTATCTTTCATGGCCAAAATTTTGCTCTGCACACTGGAATTGGCCAACAAAGTTATTTGAATAATTATTAATTTTGATCCGACGACCTCATCGTGGCGTCGTACGACGAGAGAATCCGATTGGGGAGAATTCACCTGCTTCCGCTACCGCCACTTCCCCTGGCCACAAAGATAGGATACAGTAGTTTTATTATAGCTAAACGGTGAATTCTCGCGATGAAACGCGTTACAACATTCACTTGACGTTAAGGTGTAGGAACGCAGTGTTTTGTTTTGGCCTACGACGACGTGTACGACGACGTACGTACATCATGTGTGGGGCCGGGTATCCGGTATCGTTGTTTTGATTGGTTGCAAGTTTAATGTAGGCTACCTTTTTGAGCAACGTGAGTTAAATTACATAGGCCAGGGCTATCTTCTTAACCGAGACTTAGTAATAGTAGTTGCCTGGCTTGGGCGCTATGGAATGGTGGTCCCATCCAAACCTAGCCTAGCCTAGGCCTTACCTACTAGTTACAAGCCTAGGCTAGCGATGCCTAGGCCCAGGAAAGTTAGGTGTGCTAGGCCTAGCTGCTATTCTGCGTAGGAGGAATAGCCTAGGCTAGACCCTAGACCTATTGGCATAGGCCCTATACTAGATCTAGCCTAGGCCTATTGTATTATCAAAGACCATTATATATCAAGAACACGCGCGATCGATTCCCCTATTATCTATTCCCCTATTATGGTACATGATACTATAAAGCCAAGCACAGACTGCATCGACGGTTGTTGGCCGATGCGTTTCCATGAAGAATGCAACACGACAAGTCGCTTGCAACAAATTGTTGTTAATGATGATCTGCTCAGACTGCTGTGTCTGGTAGACAATGGCAAACTCCGCCATCAAGCACTTGCAGAGCAGAGATAGATGGATTGTTCAGCAGACAGTTGTGCAATGTGTGTGCCTGTAATATACTGATAAAATAAAGATCACCTGCATTACTGTAGTGTTGGTTCTGGGTAGGCACAGCAAATGACTGTTTGGAGCCATGCTTTAAAAAAGTACTTTTGTGGTAAAAAAAAGAAACAAAACCACATCCTCTCATTCCTGAATATGACCCAATAAATGTCAAAACGTTGAATCATGGCCTCCCTTTCTTTATTCGGAGTAACGTTTGTTCTGTGTTACATTCTCTCCATATTTAGTCTTTTATACATTTCTGTTGATGGGAATTCTTGAGTATACAAAAAAAGGCTGCAACCCAGATTGTCGAAACCCAGTTAGTTTGTCGCAGACCAGATTGCTAAGTCCACTTTGCCAAAACCCAGTTTGCTGGGTTGTGTTGATTCGGCAAACTGGGTTTTGAAAAACTGGTAGGATACAATTACTGTAGGACCATTACTTCTTTTGTCAGGCCTAGCTATTTTTGAATACAAACAAAAATAAACCAACATTTTAATATGGTGATATTTTATTTAGGGCAAATAGAAAAAATTATTAGATTATCACTCCCGCCTGTGTCAAAAATTCGGGAAAAATTGATGCGGGAATAAAAAAAAATTTGTTTGCAGCATCAATTATTTCAACTGCATAAAAATAACAATGCAATTTTGTGACTTCAAACACATTTTCTTTAAGAAACTATAAAATTTAACCACTTTTTATACAATATTTACTATTACTAGCCAAATATAAACAGTCCTCCCTCATCGATAAAAACAGAAGCGAAATAATCTATTGTTCCGGTTAGATTTATAATCTAATAATTTTTTCTATGTGCCCTTACAGTATGTTTATTTTATGTCATGAAATACACAAAATATCACCATTGCCATTTAGATTTATATATTACTTGAAAACTGCTGACTTTGAACTAGAATTTGATGTTTATTTTTTTACATGTGAAGATTCATGCAGTTATTTACTATTCACTATTATCTTCTCTATTTCTTATATCTCTACAGGTGGAAGTAATGACAGCAAATTTGAAACTTTGATGTGAATTGGTCTCTGAGTTATAACTATAAATACCAAAGATGAGAAGGAGACAAAAACCATTTTGGCAGATTAACCTGAAGAGCCAATTAAAATGGCAGTTGATTCTACTTGTACCACCGGTCATAACTTTCATTGGTTTGATGCTGTACATCAGTAATTCATACATTTCCACCGACTGTGCATGTCCAAATTCAGCTTTGCTGCAAAATGAAGAACATAAACAAATGCTGAGTGCATTTCTTGTGGTGCTTATTATGACTGGCCCAAATTTTTTTGAAAACAGGCAAACGATTAGAGAAACGTGGTTTAGTAGTCACGCAGATGGTGTGCTTCTCAGATTTGTCATCGGAGCTGCCAACCTTCCTGATGACAAAATAGTGGCATTAACAACTGAAAATAATGAGCACCAAGACCTGCTACTTTTAACGAACCTTGAGGATTCCTATTATGCACTAACTTCTAAACTTATTTCTATGTATGAATGGTTAGATCGAAATGTTGAATATTCATACGTTTTGAAAGCTGATGACGATACGTTTGTCCAGTTGAACTTACTTTTAGAAGAACTGAAAGAAAAACCGCTTGAAGAGTTTTACTGGGGTTTCTTTGATGGGCGGGCCCATGTGCACTACGCAGGAAAATGGGCCGAAAAGGAATTTAAACTCTGTGATCGATACATACCGTATGCATTAGGAGGAGGATATGTGCTTTCCAAGGATCTTGTTAACTTTGTAGCGCGAAATTCAAAGAATTTGAAGAGATACAAAGCAGAAGATGTTGCGCTTGGATCGTGGATTGCCGCTATAAATGTCAACAGAGTTCATGACCCCAGATTTGACACGGAATATAAATCTAGAGGGTGTAGTAATGAGTACCTTGTCACACATAAACAAAGCCAAGAAGAAATGCGAAGTAAGCATTACAATCTTCAAACAACAGGAAAATTATGTCGAACTGAGGTACAAACTAGGATGTCTTATATTTACAACTGGGATGTTCTACCCTCTAAATGCTGTGAAAGGAAAGAGGGCATACCATGAACTTATTTTAACATATTATTACAAGGGTGCTATTTGTTTTAATAAATTTTTGTATTCATTTTTTTCCCCTTTTCATTAAAGCCACACTCTAGGTTGGCGGAAGTATTTAAATGTATTTTGTCTTTAATTGGATCTTTTTCAATTCCTATTCAGCAATAATATATCGAAAAATATATTTTATACAAGATAATTCATGCGCAAAATTAATATTTTAAGATAAATAACTAAAAAACAAGCTGTGTCATCACAAGGTTACAATGCAATCAATACCACACCCTAAAATTTATTAACTCTGATTTTTTGCAGTTTTTAAATTTATTTTATAAAGTATAATGTAAATGCACATTAAAAGATTTTATTACAGCTCAACTTTGTTGCACATTATTTCATTTTGTTGCTGTGATAGATATACAGTACTGGCAGATTCAAGCAAGG
>NW_022730125.1:0-1242 GCF_011630105.1 Anneissia japonica | reverse complement strand
TGAAAATACAAAAAATAATTAACAATTAAAATATGTTCATTATTTATATTATTATTGTTATTTTTATTATTACTATGCCTTATTACAGAATTTGCACGCGTAAATCGCAGAGAACGCTATCTTGTGTTTACAAGATCTTTGGTATAACCAAGGAACACAAACACTTGAGGTACTTCTTTGTTTTATTCCAAAGCGGTAAAACTGTAATTCAATCATAGAAACAACAATTATAAACAACAGATGCAAAGATATGCAAACATCAAAAAAAGAACTTATCGTGTTGCTTTAACAATGTAATACAGCACCATCTGCAGTAGATGCAGTGTCACAAAGTATTGTATATTAAATTCTCAGTTCACTAGACACAGAAGGTGTCAACCGTTTACATCTTGCAATTTCAGAGACATCTTCAAAGTACAGTTTGGTATATCATAAATCTTTCAATACAATTAAGGCCTACCGAATATTGATAACTTAAACAAAAACAAACTTACAGTGTGTAATCCGATATAACTCAGATTCAATCCAAACAATATTGCTGCAGGTAGCAAATCTCTCGTATACTGTATATGACTTTAAATACCTAAAGGAAATCACAGCACTTAAACCTTGGTACATCGATTACCTAGATCATTCATGAGGGTTACAAAAAAATTGGCGAGTGAAGGTCCTTATTAGACAGGAGCTATCATTGCCTAAAAACTAACACTCATACATAACTTTAACTTATACAGTACATAGGTTATTGTATAAATATATTGTAATAAGGTACTAATGGTATTTTAGACTTAGCATACCGCATAATGGTAGACTTGAATCATACATGTCATCAAGTTTAAAACAACGCTAGGCCTCGCTCGTAATCTCATCATACATGGTGGACCGAGAACGAGAATAATTAAGGAAAGAATAGTGGTGCATAAAGTCGTAAACCACATCAAACTAAAATATTTACAGCTAAAAACATATTAACTATTAGTATTAAGAAGTACACTCACCAGAAAACATTCTGACTGGTGCTAAAAACAGCTAACTTTCAGCATAATAGGTTAAATTTGACAACTAATAACAACACTTAGACATGATTACACCTCGAATACAAAAACTCGCGGTAACTGTGCCGAGTCAATCAAAGAGGGCGCTGGACCAAAACAAACCACTGCTCGCGAACAGCACAAACATACTATAACGTCTATGCAAAACCTGTTTTTTTTTTTTTTTTTTTTTTTTTTTTAATAAAGA
>NW_022730124.1:0-569 GCF_011630105.1 Anneissia japonica | reverse complement strand
TAAATAACAAAAATAATAAAGTAACCAAATATTAATAATGATAATAATAATAACAACAACAACAATAACACTGTTAATAATAATAATAATAATAATAATAATAATAATATTAAATAATAATAAACAATAATAATATTAAATAATAATATAAAATAATAATATAAAATAATATTTCAATCAATGTATAATTTTATTAATTTCAGTAGCACCATTGACCACATAAGCAGATCAAGAATCAGCAACAAAAAAGATCAAAAGGTATTAGCGATATGTCAATGTAAATGAACAGATATTACCGTATATATTCCTTCAATACCACTGCCAATATTTAACTCAAACCCATTAAAGTTAAAAATGAGTACTATTATGATGACCTCAAATACTAAGCCCCTCAAATCAAATGTATGTAATGTCATGTTGATTAATATGGAACTTTATTCTTGAGTAAACTGTATCAACAAATGCCATTTATAATAATTTTCAGTGAATTAAAATTTTTTTTTCCCTATTTAGATGGGATGAAGAAATAGACAATGATTTAGTAAAAGAGATGCTCAATTCAAATATTT
>NW_022730123.1:0-603 GCF_011630105.1 Anneissia japonica | reverse complement strand
ACATTTTAATTTATAATACATTTTAATTTTGTATTTTTTTTAAATAAATGTGTAATATTAATAGCTTAATGGTTTAATGTATGTAATTCATATTATGTTTGTATAATTATTAGAATCAATGTCTTGAATAGCATTATATCATAATTTAATGATAATAATGATAATACTAACAATAATAACAATAATAATAAAAATGTAATAGCTACAAAGAGCAAATGTAATAACATTGTTTATTCTGTATGGATAATATATAATAACAATAATAAGAATAATAATACTAAAAATGTATTATTTATAAAGAGCAAATGTAGTAACCTTGTTTATTCTGCATGGATAATAATTTAATGATAATAATAACAATAATGGGAATAATAAAAATTTAATAACTATAAAGAGCAAATGAAATAACTTTGTTTATTCTATATGGCTAGTATTATTAAAGAATTTTTAAGAAATAGATAATCAAAAGTATTTTAGTTTTTATAAAAAAAATAATCACCGGTATGTAAAAATTAAAAATGTGTAAGTGTTTACTTTTAGTACGGTAATTCATTTCTTATATTATTAGATACTTCGCTGCCTACATTTGTATTAATATTGTCT
>NW_022730122.1:0-1953 GCF_011630105.1 Anneissia japonica | reverse complement strand
CTTTTTACTGTAAAGTTGGTTATACTCAATAAACAAAATTAAAATGACAAAAGACATGGGCCTGGGAAAGGTTCTAAGGACATATAGTGGTTTATTTGAAAATAACAATGATTTGCTTCATAATAAAGTTCTCAACAACACCAAATTGGGTATATTAAACCATGTGACTAAGTAGTTGGAAGCTGAGTTGGTAAAATCTTTCAAATAAGCTGTAGTTTATCATTCAGTATAGATCTTGATTTCAACATTTAAATACTGTATAGTTACTATTCACTATGCTATTAACCAGCGGAGGCATCAGCGGGGTGGGGGAATTTTCTTTGTCGGAAGGCCGGGACCCCCTGTCTTTCGACGAACTACTAGGTCGTCGGACCAAAAATTTTTTAAAATAATAATTTTCCAATCCAAATAACGCTATCTTGATTGCCAATCCCTATTGTGGTCTAAAAACACATTTAGGTTTAAATTAAGCCATAAAAACTCCCTTCAAGAACCCTAACAGATTTTTTTGTTTCGGGCTATCGACCAAGGTTTTGTCGTCGCTATGGTTTAGACCCCTGCATCAGACACGTCGGACCCCTTTTTGGCAAACATCTGGCGCCACCATTGCCATTAACATCTAAAGAAAAAAACCATGCTATTCATTTCAAAGGCAACCATAGATGGAAAATGGAGCATGTTTGATGGTCGCTGGGAGGATGTGAAAACCCTTCCAGATACCCATAATGCATAAAATGCATTTCATAATTTTCTTGGTTTAATATGCCTTTTTTCATTAAGTACTAGAGTATTTATTAACTGGGTCAGATCAATTAACATCCAAGCAATCATGATTTTGCTTAAGACTATTTTCTGTGACGTTTATTAGGTAAATAATACCATTCTTAGTATGTTAAATAATCTGATTTTATTACAAAATAAATTTTTGTTTACTATAAGGAATTAAGTTATGCTTTTTTATATACAATGTTTGGTAACAAGTTTTTAGTATTGAATTTTATATATAAAGTGTTTTCTCCTTTTAATGTGCCAGATTCCATCATATACTATCATGCAAATCGATAGGTCGGTCTGTGACCGTCGGTCTGCGACCAGACCCAAGGTGGTACCATCTACCCTGCCATCCCCATGATGTAGTTTTACATCACCTTCTCTGTTGATACTAATTCCTTATATATGATTTTACATACTGGATGTGTTACCATAAATCTTTTCGTAATAGTTTCGATAGAATTTCACAAAGTTTATGTTTGTAAAATTTTCTCTTTTTTTTTAAGTCGGTCTGTGACCAAACATATTAATATCAATATTTCATAAATGACTTTATGTTTTGATTTTTGTAATATTGTCAATTAAAAGTGTGTGGGAAGGAGTATAAAATTTACTTGGAATTTCAGATTTACTGGTTTATCTGTAATATTTGAACAGTTTTTTACCATTATGAATGCCTTAAAAAGTCGGTCTGTGACCATGGAATTGCCCTTAGACAACAATGTCATCTAAGCCAAATTATGCAATCTGAATGTCCAAGAACAGAGTTAGAATCCATCACATGCCTGGTAACGTGAAGGAAAGCCAGAATTATATATTATTATGTACAATAGAATGACGTATTTCCATACCATATGGGTTTGAGATAATAACGACTGTATTAAACAATGGTGGTAATGGTAACATTAATGATTTATTCTTTTAAAGTTAAAAGATTTGATTTTTGATGTACAGTAGAGATGACCTGACAGGAAATTAGATGAAGCAAAGAAAATAATTATGGATTGTTACAGGGATCGAACCGGCAACCTTTGGGGTCACTTTTTTTAAAACTATGCTTATACACACCATGCTGGAACCGTAGGTGTACTTAGGCTTCTTGATGAGGTGAGCGTACAAAGAAGCATCAAAATGCACCATTAAAACATCAAAAACCTGGAGTGGAAGAGGCTTCCCCAACAC
>NW_022730121.1:0-1004 GCF_011630105.1 Anneissia japonica | reverse complement strand
GGGGTGTTATTATTTTTTGAGAACGTACAGTATTGAACTTTCACTACGGCAACACGTCAGGTAGGGAAAAATATCATTCTTAATTAATCTCCTGACGCAGAAAACATCATCGAATAATTCTGCATTTGAGAAATTTGATAGAATTTTGACTATTTTAGATATTCATGATTCATATTTGTTTTCGACAAATTTTGTTATCAGTGGTTTCTAAAGCCATAACTTCTTTTTGAACGCACCAGAAATAATCAATAAGGAATGCTTTGCGACTTGCTTTTAGTGGCAAGATATTCAATCTACTTCAGAAATAATGTAATTCGTATCTTGTGGCCTGTCCAAACGCTTATAAAGACCTGTCAAAGCATTTAAAGTATCATTGGTTATTGTTTTATCGTGTTTGTTACCAATTTATTACGCGTGCTCTATTGTATCCAAAGAGAGTTGGAAACTTCCATTTTTACCAAATAGCTTCAACCATCCTTGAAATGCTGCAATATATGGCAAATTAGGCTGGTAGTCGATTGAGTCATTCCAAAATAACTTTATGATACAATATTTTAAAATTCTGTTCCGCATCCTGTGTGTCGCTACCAATGTTTGGGTTGCAAAGAAATGTTGATGGGTTGTGCCGTCGCTTCAGATAAAAACAAATTGATGGTAACAAACAAAAGTGCCGACAAAAGAATGCCAAAAAAATGAACCCCGATGCATGGTTTCCACAAAGTCGATACACGCTATTTAGCCAACAGCTTTCGTTGATGCTGATTGGTTGGTCGATATCGGGGTGCTTTCCCGATTGCATCGAGGAGTGCGCGATTGCATAAAAAAAAAAATTGTAGCGATTGTGTAGCGAATATTTTAAACCAAGGCTTTAGCTTGATGAAATGTACCGTGTGAATACATTTCTGTTTGATTAGAAGTCATTGGTAAATTTTTATATAAAAGCAAAAATGATATCAGACAGGTTGCGACAAAGTTTCTAATGCTATTCCACGACAACAACGCGG
>NW_022730120.1:0-994 GCF_011630105.1 Anneissia japonica | reverse complement strand
GACACCGTTCTCAGACACGTGGACGACTTCGATTCCGACCTGTGCAAACTCTGCGTGGAACGCGAACTGCTCTTCGGAAGACCGCTGAACGATTCCCGACTGAAGGAGATCGACCCGGTCAACCGTTCGACGAGCTGCAACAGATCGGGTTGCAAACGAAAGCGTTACATCACCAAGTAACAATCGTTCATTAACGAGGAATTGCAGAAACGCCGGTAGACAAAGCCGCAGATTTCGTCTAGCAATAAGTAAGATTCGACTTTTTTTTTTTCATCGAAGAACTGCACTCGGAGATGCTGAGATCTGTCGAGAAAAGGAACGACCGAAAAACTGTGAGGATGCCAGCGGAACACGTCCGTCGGATACTGAAAATACTGGACGGGAAGAAGGACGTCGAGGGAATATCCAAAGTGGCGAACCAACTGGAAACTTTGCTGTCGCGCAAGACGGGATCGAGGACGACCGCAAAGAATAAATAATTTTTTATTTTTTTTATTTCAATGACTTTTCGAGAAAAAAAATGTCGAAATAAATGTTTGTAAAATATGAAAAAACAAAGAAAACACTTGTTTACGTTACTTTCTTTATAGTAATAGAATTTATTTTGAGTTAGTGAGTGAGTAAAGTGTGAACGATTGAAAGTGAGCACGACGATGGACATGTTCAAGAAGCTGCCCGTTCTGAAATTGGGTCTTCCCCAACCTGCCGCGGAAGTCAGGTGGTCCGGATTGCTCGTCGTGGACTCGAGGAGCTACGCGGACGACGAAAACGACGACGACGACAACAACGACGACGACGGTCGCGGTCCCGGACTAAGAACTCGCAACGGTCGATTGTGGATGGCGAGAATCGAGGACTTTACAGAATTCATGCCGTTGTTTCTGACCCTCGATTCCATGCACGACTGGCGCATATTCTTCGGTCGAGCTAATGCGAACGATTCCCCTCTCACCTTCCAGTGGCATTTCGACGGAAGGCGTTACGGTTCAGACAA
>NW_022730119.1:0-1450 GCF_011630105.1 Anneissia japonica | reverse complement strand
AAAAAAAAAAAAAAAAAAAAATAGAAAATAGAAGCCAAAGAGGTGCCTTCCTGCAAAAAAAAAAAATGCCCGAAGGTCCTGAATGCAATTTCAAAAGAAATCACGGCGCCTATGGCTTCTATTCGAGGAAGAAATAAACGCCCCGGGCGGCACTGTTTGTTTATTGGGGGTGCTTACTGAAAGTGGGTAGTGTGACCACTGGGAAAAATCAAAATTCCCAAGATTCGCAAAATATTAGTATAGGCCTCTATACATACTTCTTTAAAAAGTTCTTTTTTACTCTACTGTACAACGAAACAGTGTCTGGATTTCCAAGACCAACTCGTTGGTTTTGATTCAACTGTGTATAATTTTCTGACATTTGGGGGCCGGGGGAGGGGTGGGAGTGGTCGTAGGGTGAGAGATCTCCTGGCATCTAGGTGCAATATTCTTGCTCAATTTTACTACCCTCGTACTGAAGCAAACAGATTATACGCCAAATGGGGCACATATCGAGATTTAGCTTAAAAATGCATTTTTGTAAAATTAATAAAATGACTGTCAGAAAACTTGTAGGTCTTTTTGAACAAATACACTTTTTTTTAATAAGAACCAGTAAAATTTTGCCCAGGCTCAGTGTTCTTATTTTTTGGCTGATTTCAGGCTCAAAATGTTCTTAATTTGTTCTTATTTTACACACTTTTCAAACATAGAAAATTATTATTGTACAGCAAAAATGGGCCCTGAAAAAAATGCCCTGGAAAATTTGCCCCAGAAAAAAGGCCTGGTAAAAATGGCCCCAAATGACAGTACACCTGATTATAGGGGGTATTACATAGTCACACCTACATTACTGCACATAAGGTAGAGATATAATTTTTTGGTTTTTCAAAAACCTCATTTGACATCTTAACTTAGCCTCAATTTGTTCTTAATTTTTAAGCAATTTCAGCCTCAGTGTTCTTATAAAATGTGTTCTTACAAAAAAAAAAAGTGTTAACAACCTCATTCACAACTGTCGACTATGATGTTATGCTTCTCTCTCATTATAAACAATAGATGGCGCTGTGCAAACAACAAACATAACTAGAAAGTTTCGGAATTCTTCAAGAGGATGATTTCAGGTTTTCATTTTGAAAATAATAATTTTATTTTCCTTGTTTGAAAACGCTAAATTTTCGGTCCATCATGGATAGCAAGTTTGCCCAATTTTTCGTCCACAGCAATTTGCGTCGGGTGACTGGGGCGACTGAGATTCTGTTGGCGGATAAACGTTTAAGGCACTGGTGGGCATGTGCAGTCCGCCAAGACCATTTTTTGGTTTTTTGTGGCTCGGCACTGATCAAGGAGATATAAAAGTAAGTTAGTAAGCCAGAGTATATTTTAAGAAGGAACAGTTTTACAATCCAGGCCCGTAGCCAGGGGGGTTTTTAGGGGTTCGGGCGAACCCCCCTTTTTCAGCGAACCCCCC
>NW_022730118.1:0-540 GCF_011630105.1 Anneissia japonica | reverse complement strand
CATTGAAGTAGTATTATCCTGATTAGATCATTTATTGTTTTCATTTTTTTTTCTATGATTACGGCCTCCCTACCTCTAAAATAAAACAAGCTATAGCCCTATGTATTACTTTACTCTTTGCATTGATAATATTCCAGAGATCCTAATTTTGAAAAAACAGACAAACAAAAACAAAAAACAGGGACATAAAGGCCTAACTTATTATTATTATTATTATTATTATTATTATTATTATTATTATTATTATTATTATTATTATTATTATTATTATTATTATTATTATTATTATTATTATTTTGTCTTACTGTATGTATGTTATTGTATTTTGCTATGCCTTGTAATTACCAGGGCCCCCTTTTTTAAACTAAAACAACCACTTCAGTCGAGGGATCGTGTCTTCTTATGGTGACGACACTACATACATAATTTCAGCTGTACTACGTCTTCATTCCTAATCTTTAAGACAAAGAGTGGGCCCTGGTAAACATGAAGATTTTTTAACTGATTTAAAAAGGATGAAACAGGGGTGGTGCCAGGATT
>NW_022730117.1:0-815 GCF_011630105.1 Anneissia japonica | reverse complement strand
GAATATGAATCATGCAGATCTGGAATCAAATCTAGGTGGTGGGGTCAACATTCCTCCCCAGGGAGAATTTCGATTTCTAGATGGCGGGAAATGAGCTTTCCCGACTTCTGAGGTGTTTTTTAATTACTTCTTCAAAATTCAAGGTTTACCCATCTTGAAAACGGTCTGGTAATTTTTTCCCATTGTTATTACAGTAAATAGGGCTTATGTGTGTATACATACATAACAATTTAAAAAAAAAAAATAAATAGTTGCATGCGAATTTTCCATGAATCGATGAATCCCAAGAAGAAAGGGGGTCCGGGGGTTCTTCCCCAGGAAAATTTTGATTCCTAGAAGGCGGGAAATGATCTTTCCCGACTTCTGAGGTGTCTTTTAAATTAAAGTCATTAAAAAATACTTCAGAAGTCGGGAAATCTCATTGTTCATCATTTAGAAATTAACATTTTCCCGGGAAGAACTCGAACATCCCTTTCCCTGGGTTCATTGATTCATTATAATAATTTTCAAGAGGGGAACACCTTGAATTTTGAAGAACTTAAAAGTAATTAAGTTCTTCAAAATTCAAGGCTTTCCACTCTTGAAAACTTTCAGATAATTTTTTCCCATTGTTATTACAGTAAATAGGCCTTATGTGTGTATACATACATAAAAAAAAGATTGAGTAAGTTGCATACGTAGTTTTTCCATGAATCGATAAATCCCAAAAAGAAAGGTGGGGGGTACTTGGGGAGGTCCTGTGGTTCTTCACCGGGAAAATTTTGATTCCTAGATGGCGGGAAATGAGCTTTCCCCGACTTTTGTGGTGTCTTTTA
>NW_022730116.1:0-713 GCF_011630105.1 Anneissia japonica | reverse complement strand
GGAAAGAAAAAGAGAAGAGAAAAATAAAGACAAGAATAAAAAGAAAGATATCATAATGACCAGACGCACAACACCCATGCAACCCCTTCTCCACTTCAAAAACTGTCATAACTCCTTTGATCTATGCTGCCCGATGGCGTAACCACTGGGGGACAAGGAGAAAATATCTATCTTTGAGAAAAAATTTTCCCCACCCCCGCCCCCATTTATAAATGCCCTTTCATCTCCTGAAAGTGCCTAAAAACCTCAAATTTCGCGCGCATTTCTTGTTAACATGGCCCAATTTCCTCTAAAAATTGCACATTTTAGGGAGTTTTGATCAATTCCAACGAAATTAGAATTAAAAACACCGGTGTATAAGAGACAGATATCCATCTTTGGAAATCTTTCTCCACTCCTTGACAAATGCATCCTCAGAAAGTGCCTAAAATTCTCAAATTCTTTGCGCGCATTTCTTGTTACGGTAGGACAATTTCCTCTATAAATTGCACATTTTAGATAGTTTTCATCAACTCCGACGAAATTAGAATTAAAAACACAAAAATATTTTGCGCGCTTGGCGCGCATTTTTTAGGGCTTTTTTAAAGTTTTATCCTTTTAAGTTATTTAAACACATAATAGTCCCAAACTCAAGAAAGACTAATTTAGGATAGATCATTTTAACCTAAAAGAAGGGCCTCAATGTGTATAGATGGTGAAATAATGTGTTTGTA
>NW_022730115.1:0-890 GCF_011630105.1 Anneissia japonica | reverse complement strand
TGTCAATTAATATGAAATGCGCGCGCGCAAAGGCTTTTCCATTTTGTTTGCAGGGTTTCCTTTTTGGTTTGCAGCGTTTCATTTTTTTGTTTGCAGCATTTCCTTTTTTGCTTGCAGCTTTTTCTTTTGTTTGCTGGTGTTTTTATTTTTTGCTTGCAGCGTTTCTTTATTTGTTTGCTAGTGTTTTTATTTTGTTTGCAGCGTTTCTTTATTTGTTTGCTAGTGTTTTTATTTTTTGTTTGCAGCGTTTCTTTTTTGTTTGCAGCATTTCTTTTTTTGTTTGCATCATTTCTTTTTTGTTTGCATCATTTCTTTTTTTGTTTGCAGCGTTTCTTTTCTGTTTCCATGATTTCTTTTTTGTTTGCAGCGTTTCTTTTTTGTTTGCAGCATTTCTTTTTCTTTGCAGTGTGTCCCTTGTGGGCCATCGTAGAGACGGCCCGAGTGGAGTTTCATGTAAATGTTTCGTACGGAAAAAAAAATCGCGACCTGGTGAGACCCGCGTGCGAGCTTCGGGATCGCGAGATTTGGTGTGCGAAATAGAGAAATATTTCCCCCGGTTTACAGGAATTACATAGATATAAATATTGGAAATTAACTGCAATCATGCCAGAGCAGTTCCATGTATGACCCAGACAAATTGTATTGTAAAGTTTAGGTTTGAGGCCTTGTAATAGCATCTCATCTCATTTTTAGGCCCTCTAGCCTAGATAGGCATTCTCTCTTGCTTCCCCGGTGGTTCCGATCGCGCACTCTCCCTGCATTGCAACGTTTTCTCGGCCAACGCACGCATGAACGTATAAAGAAAGTCTTAGTAACGTAGGCCTAGGACTATTTTTAATGTAATATTATCAGTATCTAAGTGTAAAATGGAACTAGAAATGCATCGGCCT
>NW_022730114.1:0-1348 GCF_011630105.1 Anneissia japonica | reverse complement strand
AGCATGTGGATCAATTGTGTGTTACAGAATTTGATTATTGGGGAGATTCCTTTTAAAAACTAAATAAGTTAAGATACAAAAATGCATATAATGACTCAAGAAAATCAGTTTTAATTCAGAATTTGATTATTGGGGCCATTTTTACCTACCTGTCATATGGGGCCATTTTTACCGGGGCCATTTTTTCCGGGGCCATTATTTCCGGGGCAATTTTTTCCGGGGCCATTTTTTCCGGGGCCATTCTTACCGTACACCCAAAACTCCAATTAACATCAAAACTCAAGTTATTGCTAATTGCCAGGTTGTACCGGTACCGGTTCTCGCTCTATTGATCACTTGCATTGAAAGATTCTTTATTCTTGTTCTTTGCCTCAGACGAGTTCTTTACAGTGTCGACACTCAACATTGGGGGAAGGGGTTGATTAAGCTGGAAAGTTCTAGGCAGTTTTGTATAAAAT
Organism: Anneissia japonica; assembly: GCF_011630105.1. NCBI lineage: Eukaryota > Metazoa > Echinodermata > Crinoidea > Comatulida > Comatulidae > Anneissia > Anneissia japonica. The sequence goes on along the minus strand of NW_022730114.1, from coordinate 890 downwards.
GCGAAATATATAAATGTGTGAAAAGTTTTAGAGCCCGTTATCATGTACTACCTAATGTAGACGCCAAGCCTACCGGGGCTTTCGTTGGAAACAATTGATTTAACACTCCACGTTTACAACACTAGTATTCGACGCATAAGTGAATAAGAGATTAAGGTGATACGCAATCTTAATCAAGATAGGATCTCCGAAGAGATACATTAAATGCTACACTTAGGGACCCTGTAGCGACACTAAACTAAACTGTATTGTAGTATTGTTTTCTATTTTCATAGATATTTATGTGCCACTAGCTATTATTGAGCTGCCATCAGTTCAGTATAAATAGGCTTACCGCTAATCTTTGTTGTGCATGTTATGCAGATAATAATATACTTTTGTAGTTGCTTATGATGCAAATGTTGATTGAATATAAGCAAATAGACATCTCAGATCAGTGTGAACGCCCAAGAATTTTGACATACAGAAAACACTCAAAACGCATATTGATCTACAACGCCTAAAGCAGCATTGATGGCTAGGCCGTTTATTCCTTTACAGGAATCACCTTTTCAAATAACAAATTAAACATTTGTCTTGAAAATGCTCTATGAAACAAGAAAGTCAAAATTTGCATTTGCATTCAAGTATATATTCCGAGTATTGAAGAAGTATAAAACATTGTGACAAATATTGTCTATCAAATACAAAACATAGAAAAAATACAGCTGACTTTGCAAATTATTAATATCTCACACTAAAAGTACAGTTGGCCTGCTGGCTACTTCAAGCTTCCGTAGCTTTTAATAGTTTTGATGATCCATTGTGGCGGACACAAACGTTATAATCTTAATTTTAAATTATTCTGGTAAAGAGAGAATAATTTTTTTTAAATGTTTGTCTGAGAAGTA
>NW_022730113.1:0-506 GCF_011630105.1 Anneissia japonica | reverse complement strand
CCCCTATTAAGGGGACAATTTTGCGTTTCTGGTTAGTGTCCCCTGAATAGGGATACCCCTATTCAGGGGACACCCCTATTAAGTGGACACTTTTTTAGTCCCGAAGGGTTGGTTTTTTCAATAATTTTTCTATTGTATTTTATGAGCACAATATCACACTACAGAACTTTATTGACATTTTTGCTGGAGTAGGAGAATCATCGTAACTAGTAAACAAAAACCGAAAGGTCCACTGATTAATCTCAGATAAGAAAGTATAATACATACTCCAAGTATTGAAATACACGCCATCGTGTTGGGATTCAATATTTCGACATTAATTATGTCATCATCAGGAATGTAAACAAAAGAACTTAAACTGTAGTACTTAAACTGTAGTATTAAATTTGCTTGCTCAAGCGTATCTAGCGCTGGCTGTAGCGGTGCGATAAGTTGCTTTTTTTGGTTCTTGGCGGAAAGAACGTAAATATTATTGTCATGTGACTTAAAATGCTTCGCGCCAAACA
>NW_022730112.1:570-929 GCF_011630105.1 Anneissia japonica | reverse complement strand
TAGGCCCCATTTATACATTCATTGGTGCTCTGCCATTTTGGCAGGTCTTATGGCATCCAGTATTTCAAAATAACTGTCAACCTGTTTCATTTAATGAAGAAACGCCCCGAGAAACGCGCTTTTCCTTACTCTCTCTCTGCTTTCCCCCCAGACTCCCTGTTTCCCCAGAAAACGTAGTTAGTAGGCCTAGGTAATTATGCAAATCCCAGACCTAACTAAAAAATAAAAATTGTCAAAGTAACTCGGGCCGTCTCGACTGCAATCGACCCGAAAATCTCATATTGCCGAATTAAGGAGGTCAAAAGGTCATCAATAGATAAACGTCTACAAAACAACTTCTGAGAGAACGTCGCTGTCTA
>NW_022730112.1:0-548 GCF_011630105.1 Anneissia japonica | reverse complement strand
TTTTAAAAATACATTGATGTTACCATGCTAATACTAATGGGTCATTTAAAATGACATATAATACTTGATTGTGCTGCACGAGTAATGAAAAGTGTTATTTTAATTTCAGTTACATAAGTTTCATGTAAATGTTTCGTACGGAAAAAAAAATCGCGCCCAGGTCCTTTAAATTCCCATTCGTTTCATCGGTCACGCTGGACTGAAAGTTGTGTTGTTCCATTCCATTGAATTTGCACTGTCATCGTGATTTAATTCCAGCCTAGATGTCAGATAGTACACCGAAGCGAGTGAAGATGGCGTCATCATTGGAACTACTTAAGGAATTAACTACAGTTGTGGCTGATACTGGAGATTTTGATAGTAGGTATTATGTAGTCAAGTAGGCCATTCATATATTTTGTCCCTGCAGCACATGGCAGGTATGTATGTGGCCAACAAGTAAGGATTTGGCGCGAAATCGGATGGTCGACCCTCTTCTCTTTATTATTATAGGTGCGGTAAGGCTGAGGTCGACTAGCTCGAGCCTGCTCGCATTGTAATTCGTTTTC
>NW_022730111.1:0-845 GCF_011630105.1 Anneissia japonica | reverse complement strand
TTCATGGAAAAAAAATTGTATGCAACTACTCATTTCTTTTTTATGTATGTATATACACATAAGGCTTATCTACTGTAATAACAATGCGATAAATTTACCTGACTGTTTTCAAGAGGAGAAAACCTTGAATTTTAAAGAACTTACAACACACCTCAGAAGTCGGGAAAACTCATTTCCCGCCTTCTAGGAATCAAAATATTCACGGGGGAGAACCCCCAGACCCCCCTTTCTTTTTGGAGAACCCGGACCCCCTTTCTTTTTGGGATTTATGGATTAATGGAAAAAAAATCGTATGCAATTAGGCCTACTCAATTTTTTTATGTATTTATACACACATAAGGCCTATCTACTGTAATAACAGGTATAAATTTACCTGACTGTTTTCAAGAGGGGAAAACCTTGAATTTTGAAGAACTTAAAAGTAATTACAAGACACCTCAGAAGTCGGGAAAACTCATTTCCCGCCTTCTAGATATCAACATTTTCCCGGGGGAGGACCCCCAACCCCCCTATTCTTTAGAAACCTTGAATTTTGAAGAACAAAGTCATTAGAAACCTACCTTAAAAGTCCAGAAAGGTCATTTCCCGCCATCTAGAAATCAAAAATTTCCCGGGGGAGGACCCCCGGATCCCCTTTCCTTTTTCCAGATCTGCATGATTCATATTCCCATTCATCTTATAAGTGCCCCCCCCCCACTTTGAAAAACGTTCCGCCGGCCCTGCTACTACTACTACTACAATACCTACCATGTGTACATCTATAAGTTATGCTGTTACATTATCAGCTCCTGGTAGTTTGATAAACGTTCCAGTGTTTGTGCCATCAGTCAGTACAAGCTATAGTG
>NW_022730110.1:0-988 GCF_011630105.1 Anneissia japonica | reverse complement strand
CACAGGAACAGCACTTTAAAACAAATGACATATATTCACATTTATCAGTCTTATGGTCATACAGTAAAATTATTGCATATTTAGGTCTGACAATAAGATTCAAACATTATTTTACACTCAATGAACATTTCACTGTCACTACATACAATATAACATTACATTTAAAACTCCTTCAGCTGAAAGAATGAAAATATGTAAACATTATGGAGGCATAACAAAACTGAAATAGTAGTTTGCGGATATATCAAGTGATAATTTACTTGTCGCATTAAAAAAAAATTAAATTATTATTTGTTTAGTAGTTCAATTAATACTTCATTCATTCAATCAAAGAAATAGACAATTACAATAACAACAGATTAAAACCTTATTTTAACATTTAAAAAAAAATAAGATACATCATTTATTTCTCAAAGCATATCCATTAAAAAAAAACTTATATAAATGATAGGCAAAACTTACAGTAGGTCAATTTCATTTTAGTAAGTCATTGACTGTTCAATGAGAATTGGTAATGAAAAAAAAAATCTTTTTATTGTTCTAGAACCATGACATTATATGGCTCTAATTACTGTAGTACTGAGCTGCACTATACTTCTAGGAAGTGGAGGTATTCTGTGAATTGTATGACAAGGGAAAAATAATCTTCTCTATTTTATAATACAGTACTGTAGGTTTGAGCATTACAAGTGCTGAGATATAAAGAATTATTTCTGGGGGATTTTTTTTCTACTCATTTACGATTACATGCATTATGTAGGACCATGAATTGTGTAATATGCTGGACCATTCTCATTTGCCAGTATTGATCCAGACGAGTATTAGTATATTAGTCTGAAATTCTGAAATTGTTAATAATTTTTGCAAAGTGAATTTACCTTAAACATGTTCTGTTAGCCATAAACCGTCGATTTTCTACCAAATTCACTGCTTGCACACACTGTTTTCTGTAGAGTTAAAGTGAGATTTAGTCACAAATCAATTACTG
>NW_022730109.1:0-973 GCF_011630105.1 Anneissia japonica | reverse complement strand
AGTGTAGCACACTGTAAAACCTCGAGAAAAAGAAAACGGGCTTCTAATCAAGATATTGGCTTTTTTCGACAAGGTTCCGGTGGATCAATGGGGTTTTGATCCTTTGACCTAATTCAACAAGGTATTAAACTCTGGAATCGTTCAAGAGGTCCAGGGTTATATAAAAAGTTACAAATGCTGAAATCGTTCATAATTTATATTACAATTTGTAAGACTTGTAGAAATGCTATATGTTTTTCAAAGGCCAGTCACTACTCATGTCCAGTCACCAACACCGCCACGATAAATTATATGTCCCACGAGGACATTGGTATTTATCTTAGCCTGCTTCGGGCAAGTACAATGCTTAGTGTGAGTACCTGCACAAATACATAAAATTCGAGTACTTTTATTTAACAGTTTCATAAAATTCAAACATTTAAATATTTTTTTATTACCTGTTACGTTATTAATGCATAAATGTAAATATTATGTAATTCAAATTATCATTTAATACCATATAAATATTTTCATATTATAATGTTCTTTTCATTATTTGCCAATTCCAAACAAGATCAAAGGCGCAACGCATGTGAAAAGCCACCGGAAAACAAATAGGTCTTATTTTATTATGTTACGATATATTGCTTTGGATTATTTTATGTTCAGGTGAACTAGTATAGGTGTATTTTAATAAAATAAAATAAAATCCAATGTCTGCGTTTACTGGGAATCTGAGCAAGTTAACAAAACTAGAAAAACTAAAAAAAAAACAAAAACAAAAAAAAAAACAAAAACTAAACTAAACTAAATATCGAGCTATAAATGAAAAAGCGAAATTAAAAAAAAAAAAATTGAGCTATGTGCGAAGAAGTACGGACGCTATAGGAACTACATATATTTCAACATCACTAGTTTCAACGTTGTTGTACAGTAAAAATAGTCAAGTCAAAAAGTATATTATTTTAACAACAAGGCCTACATGAACACCTCA
>NW_022730108.1:0-1027 GCF_011630105.1 Anneissia japonica | reverse complement strand
TTGGCCACGCCCGACTGACCCAAATTTTACAAAACTCAGGGTCGGCATTTTAGCTTTTTTTTTTTTTTTTTTGACTACAAGGAACAATAATTTTTTTTTTTTTCATGAGCTTATAAGGCTGGAATAGCCTTGGACTAGGATAGGGGGCCAAATCCTAGCCATGCTTTGTGTTTAAGTTTGTGTTTGCTTGACATTAATTATAACTGGACCATACTGGGTTTGTTGTTGGTCATCATTGATGCCATGCAGGGGTTTCGTCAGAAAAACAAAATAGACGGCCTATTTTGTTTTTCCAAAATGGAAGCCAGTGGGCGTGAAACTGAGCCGATGGCGGGTCACGCCCATCGTTAGTAATCCCCATCGATTATTGGTACGAAAACGTACATTCAATCAATAAATGTTGTTTTTATCAAACATAAATATGATTTACCTTTAGTTTAATGTAACATTCGATAGATTTGAAGAATATATAAAGAATTTGCTAAAGGTAGACCAGGCCCAATTAGGCTAGGCCGAGCTGATTAGGCCAAGCCGTCCAAGCCGTCACGGTAAAAGTTGCCGTCCTAAATAAATATTGCACACAGGTAAGAAGTGAACATGCCACAGTTTTAAACTGATGAGCGCAGCCATGTTTGTTGTCTTGTCTCCGGTCACCACAGAGAGCGGTTCCTCCTTGTTTCTCTTTCGCGCTGTGGATGTCTACTTCCAAAGTGATGGAAATACCAACGCGCTGATTGGCCGACTTGCCTTTTCTGCACAAAGCATGAGACGTAAGCATCGGATCGGAGTTTAGATTGCTAATATAATATAAATCTTAATGCTCTGCATCGGCTGTACCATGTATACAAATATACTCTTTTTATACTACTACTACTATAAAACTAGGCCTTTTCTACATAGAAGCAAGGACTAGGCTAGCCTAGGCGGGACGATGATGGAATGGAACTGCAGGGATAAGCCCAGTCGGCTGGCGTTCGGACGGATGGTAAACAAGCCTAGGCCGATATAAATTGCCTTCGGGAGATGG
>NW_022730107.1:0-937 GCF_011630105.1 Anneissia japonica | reverse complement strand
GCCATATTTCAAAAAGTGTTGAAAGAGAAATTCAAAATCAATTAGTTAGTTATCTAAACGAAAATATTCTCATAAGTGTAGATCCATATGCCTTCAGAAAATACCACTCCACCATCACTTGCCTTCATCGAGTTATAGATGAATGGATGGAAACTTTGAATGACCATGAAATGATTGGAGCCTGTTTTCTCGACATATCTAAATGCTTTGACTCCATTGATCATACTCTTCTCCTAACTAAATTAGAAAATTATGGCATTAAAGACACTGAAATCAAATGGTTTAAAAATTATCTTTCACAGCGCAAACAAGTAGTCAAATGTCATAATAAATTATCTGAAAAAAGCAAATGTTGAAATTGGCATCCCACAGGGTAGTGTGTTAGGACCGATCTTATTTTCATTATTTATTAATGACCTTCCACAATATGTATCTCCAGGATCATGTAGCATATATGCGGATGATGTTGTCATCTACACTACTGACAAATCGGTAGAAAATATCAATATCAAATTACAATCAATAATGAATAATGTCGCAAATTGGTATAAATTTAATAAATTACTTGTAAATTCTACCAAAACCAAACTTATGTTAATTAAAAATAGAAATGTTCGCCCTCTTTCCTCTTTGAATATTCATGTTGGTAATGAAACCATTGATAAGGTAAAAAACATCCGTTATTTAGGACTTCAAATTGATGAAAACCTTACCTGGAATGACCATATTCGAAAATTAAATAATACTATTGGGTACAAAATTAACATCCTAAATAAATTGGCAGAAACACTAAATGAATCTCTTCTAAATATTCTTTATAGAAGTACAATACAACCCTGTATGGACTATGTAATCTCAGTGTGGGGAACTACGTCTAACAAAAACAAAAGCATTCTACTAAGGCTACAAAAACGAGCTGCTAGAATAGTTAAAAATA
>NW_022730106.1:0-949 GCF_011630105.1 Anneissia japonica | reverse complement strand
ATTGTCCTGGAATATTTGGTTTTTCAAGGAAACTCGGGTTACATATATATATATATATATATATATATATATATACCCGTATATAAAATGAGTGTACTTTGTGTAAACGTACTTATATAGGCCTATATCTATATGTATATATATATTACTAAATATATTTATATATACTTATTTGTTTATATATATATATTTAAATATTCAATTTTATTCTCATAGGCCTATATATATGTAGTAGTATATATTTATATATATGTATATCTTTTGTTATTAGTTATCTTATAGAAATTACTTTCAACACTTTTTTATCAGATTTTCTGATGACGATCATCAAGACAGTGCATTGCCGCCAAGTTCGACCGGACGGCTTTGGTTTGCAGTTATATATGATCCGACAGTTGAGCAGCTTGTCGTAAACTTAGCAAACATTACTTATCCCCCTTGCAAATCCAGGCGAAATTCATCACGTGATGTATTTGTCAGCTTATTCGTTCAACCGGACTTTGAAAATCACAGACAATCGAAAATAAGACGAAAGAGTAAGACGCCATCATGGAACGAAGAGTTTGTTTTCCAGGTAAGCGGAGTAATATAATTGTTGCAAATAAGTCTGTTTCTTTCTTTGAATCATCAAAGAAAGGTAAATTAAGTGTTCGAATAAAGGATATGATAGTATATCGTGTAGCATAGCTCTCAGCGAATGTTGTCCTATAAATAAATATACATATATTGTGTTAATAAAATTACTCCGACGGGATTCGAACCTGCAAACTCTCGTTGCCAATGCGAGCTTAACAACCATTAGGCCACAGAGGCTTCACGGTCAGATTTAATAACCGCCAGGTACATTCTTTTACGTAATAATAATAATATTAATAACAGTGCTCAAATAGGAACATGTAATAATTACATCAAGCATAGCTCATCAATGACCTATATCCCAGTTGAATGG
>NW_022730105.1:0-622 GCF_011630105.1 Anneissia japonica | reverse complement strand
CGAGTAGACGGTCGTGGAGTACACGGACGGATGTCGAGTACACACTCGCATCCGTGACCCGTCGAACGACCTCGTGTACGCGGACGTCGAGTAGACGCGGACGTGGAGTACACGGACGGACGTGGAGTACACGGACGGACGTGGAGTACACGGACGGACGTGGAGTACACGGACGGACGTCGAGTAGACGGACATGGAGTACACGGATCTCTAGACTTAGAAAAATTTTCGAATAGCTGGACTAAAAAAATTTTCGAAAATCTGGACTTAGAACAATTTTCGAAAATATGTCGAGTCTGCTCTTACGTCGAGTACACACTCGCGTCCGCGACCCGCCGACAGACCACGAGTACGCGGACGTCGAGTAGACGGATGTCGAGTACATCGACGTGTCCTCGACTCGACCACAGTCGTCGCGTACGCCGTTAAGGCAGACAAGACGAGTCTCTAATTTCAACTTGGGAAACATTTTCTGAAACTGGAAATAGTTTGTGTCCGCGACTCGCCGACCGTCCTCGAGTACGCGGACGTGGAGTAGACAGACGTCGAGTACACGAACGTGGAGTACACGGACGTACGTCGAGTAGACGGACGTGGAGTACACGGACTAATGTCGAGTACA
>NW_022730104.1:0-684 GCF_011630105.1 Anneissia japonica | reverse complement strand
AGGCAAAGTGAAATAGCCTGAAACAAACACTATTCCATTGAAAGTTTGAAGTTTTTCGGGAAAGTGCTCGAAATATGGCGGAAAGTCAAAAATTTGCACTAAGTGTTCAACTCGGCGAGATAAGCACTTTTGTGCAAAAAGTGACAATGTTAAAAATTTGAGTCAAATTGTAATTTTTTTTTGTTAGGCAAAGTGAGCTAGGCTGAAACAAACACTATTCCATTGAAAGTTTTAGGTTTTTCAGAAAAGTACTCGAAATATGGCGGAAAGTCAAAAACTTGTACTAAGTGCTCAACTCGGCGAGATGAGCACTTTTGTGCTAAAAGTGACAATGTTAAAAAGTTGAGTCAAAATGTAATTTTTTTGTTAGGCAAAGTGAGATACCCTGAAACAAACACTATTCCATTGAAAGTTTGAAGTTTTTCGGAAAGTACTCGAAATATGGCGGAAAGTCAAAAATTTGCACTAAGTGCTCAACTCGGCGAGATAAGCACTTTTGTGCAAAAAGTGACAATGTTAAAAAGTTGAGTCAAAATGTAGTTTTTTTTTTAGGCAAAGTGAGATAGCCTGAAACAAACACTATTCCATTGAAAGTTTGAAGTTTTTCGGAAAGTACTCTAAATATGGCGGAAAGTCAAAAATTTGCACTAAGTGCTCAACTCGGCGAGATAAGCACTTTTGTGC
>NW_022730103.1:0-747 GCF_011630105.1 Anneissia japonica | reverse complement strand
TTAAAGTATCAGTAATTATAACGTTTACAGGACCATGAAAACAGGTTTAAAAATACCTGATGTGTTTTATCCAGTTTAAATTTCGTCGAAAAAAAAGTAATATGAGTGCATAGCCTTAGCTAGTCTAACGACTGTAAGGAGTCTGGTGTCATTTTTGCGTAGCCATCGCAGACAAAGCCAAAACGAGAGGTTTTATACTTTAATAGGCACTCGACATAGGTGTACGTTTTATAGCATTGTTTTGTCGACGTTTTATATATAATCTATTTATAATCATTGTAGTTTAAGTTTGTGTAAGTTGAACGTTTACTAGGATCATGTAAAACAGGTTGAAGATCTACCTGATATGTTTTATAATGATTAAATTGTTGTTTGAAAGTTGAAAAAAGTACAGTACAGTACTTGTAATTTGAGTGAATAACCTTCGCCAGTCTAACGACTGTGAGGAGAGTGGATCATTTTTATGAGGCCATCACATGCGGACAAAGCCAATACGAGAAACAGGTTGTACTTACACGTATCGAGATAAGTGTGGTTTATATATAATTGGTTTTTTTTTTGACGTTTAATAATATAACATATTTATATCATAGTTTAAGTTCCTGTAATTTAAAGGTGTAACAGGACCATGTAAACAGGTTTAAGATCCACCTAATATATTTTATCCTGTTTAAATTTGTTTAAAAAGTAATCTCTGTTCATAACCTTGCCAGTCAAACGATTGTGAGGAGAGTGGGTCATTTTTAC
>NW_022730102.1:0-1626 GCF_011630105.1 Anneissia japonica | reverse complement strand
ATTGAAATTGAATATTATTATTCTAAATAATAATAAATAATAATTATAAATTATTATTATTATTAGCCTATAAACCAATAACATTATTATTATTATTATTATTATTATTATTATTATTATTATTATTATTATTATTATCTTCATTATCATAATTATTATTATCTTTATTATTATTATTATTATTTGTATTATTATTATCATTATTATTATTAATATTATTATTATTATTATTATTATTATTATTATTATTATTACTATTATTATTATTGGTACTACGATACGCTGCTACTGCTGCTTTTACTAAAGACAATCGTGAGACGTACTCTACTACCTTGATACTTTGTTAATTTCATAGGCCGATTCAAAGTATTTCTCTCCGGCAACGTTGGCAGTTAGAATAAGGCGTCTCCTTCCGGGCAGTTCCGATTCCTTTCGAAACGCTGTTTCCAATTCCTAAAAAAGTTACGAAAACCTTGCGTAAGCATGAATAGTACCGTAATTATTTCCATGATTCAGCACATTCAGTGACCCACATGCCCTATTTATCAGTCCTTTTGTTTTAAAAATACATGATAATCATTTGTAGAAGTGCTACAGTATATAAATAATTAAACTATAGAAATAAATTAATATATATATTTTTTATATCATCTTGTTCATCATGACTACCATACTCATGATTCTTATTATTATTATTATCATCATATATTATTTAATTATTTTTTATTAATATTATTTATTAATAATTTATAATATTATATAATCATATAATGACGTTATTAACGTCATTATTACCTTCACCAACAAATATCGAGTTTTGCCCAATTCTCCAAAATACTGATATCGATTATTATGTCTATATATAACATTTATATGATGGAAGTTTAAGTTCTCAAGCAAAATATCTCATTAAAGCGTTGTCTGAGTGGCTTTTGGTATATACGTTAATCGAATAATAAGGTGAAGTGGTATGAATAACACTGAGTGTGTTAAGAACGCAGTTAGTAAGTGTTTTATAAAGATTTATAATGGACGAGAATTTATAAATAATAAAAACAAGTATTTTATTAATCTATTCCAGCAAATAATGGTTTAGATAAATCTTCTAATATACCGTATACGTGGCACCTGAAATACATTAATGAAACAACATTATCATTATGGTTGTTGGTTCTTTGAAACGTATGGCTTCGGTAAAATTATGGAAAAATCAGAACGGAGTGTTTAATAATTATGACTACGCACATGTCCCACAAACATGCAGCGTAAGTTGACAGATATTGTACACTGAACCAAAGACACTGGGATTGATAGGCAAGGCTCTTAACCACCTTAAAAATTTGAAATGCGTGAGTACACCAGTTTATTGAGGGTGGGGCAAGGCCCGAGAACCGGAGGAGGAACCCTGAGGATCTGAGCATTTTAAGCATTTCAAGGAGCGTTTGTTGACAATACCGGGTACAAAAATATTTTTAATAAACTTCTGTCCCCAAGTAGCAGTGGGTCAGGTACGGCAAAATATCACTCCTATAGGCCTATTCTCTTGACGCAAACTCACATCTTAATAGCGCTTGCAGTACCCGCTGTTACTTGGGGATCGGATTCATCATTAGCCAAGTGCAAGCT
>NW_022730101.1:0-1003 GCF_011630105.1 Anneissia japonica | reverse complement strand
ACAGCCTCAATCATCAGGTGCTCGGCTCTGAATAAAGCTTACTCGGAATAATGAAGTACGGTAGATAAAGATGATAATAACTGTTTATAAAGAATGTGCTATGTTAATTAGTACTGGACTCTCTTTTGTTTAATAGATGGGTCTGAGATAGGCTATTGTTATTTAAGTTTGGTATCTTAGTAGGAAATTTCTTCTATGTCTGCATGCACTAACTAATCCGTTTCTTTGGTTAAAGTGTACTAGCTTCCGGATTGCATATATGTGATATTTCTCCTGCAGGCATAGGTTGCATCGTTTATTAACATTAGAGTATGGCTTGCATTTAGAGAGTATTCGCCATTGTATTTTATACTTTACATTCCAAACATATTTAAGTTTCCAAACATATTGGCTAAGCGTGGTACTATTTCTATATTTAACATTCCGGAATGAACAAGTATGTGCGTTATACCTACTTTTGAAAGTATTTTCGGTGAGACCGACATTCGTCTCAACCTTATTGTTGTTATCCATTGTGATAGTAGCCTGATAAACTACACCACTGGTTAAACATTTAACAAACAATGGATATTCATTACGGCAATTACATTGTTCGATGTTATTTAAGTGCGTATCCTTATTGTTCTTATTTAGCACCTTTTTGTTGTGAGCGGATAGTATCGAGCCAATATTGGGCATACGGCTATAACTGATCTTGATAGTGTTCCTATTAAATACTTTCCTAAGAGCATGATCATGTGGGAAACATACATCTACAATTTTAAGAAATTCATGTCCAATTTGTGTTTTAACATTGGCGCTGTAAGGTGGGTTGAACCATATAATGTTTCTTTTTCTTTTCATTCTGACGTTGGATTGCAATTTGTGAGTAGCCGGATTATATTTCAGCTCATAGTTGAACCCGCTTTCGTGGAGGGTTTCCTGATACGGTTTCTTAGTTTCGTAGAAAGCTGCTTTGTTAGAGGATATAACGGACAGTCTATTGTACACACACACATATATA
>NW_022730100.1:1150-1341 GCF_011630105.1 Anneissia japonica | reverse complement strand
AACAAGCAAGTGAGCGCGCCACTAAAAAATAAAATAATAGGCTGTACGCGCCCTTTGAATATCAGGTACAGGCCAGTACATACGTGTGTAGGAGATGGTCGAATTACAAAACGCATGACCAAGTTTGTTGCGATACCATTTCTGTTCATTAATGGATTGAAAACGAACTATATGTACTCGAGATCCGGTAT
>NW_022730100.1:0-1087 GCF_011630105.1 Anneissia japonica | reverse complement strand
AGATGTGTATAAGAGACTAGGCTAGGCCTAGTCATAGGTAAACCCTAGCCAACTGGCTGGGCTTCTAGCCAACTACCAAACCCGTGTCAAGTGATAGCTCCACGGTCAGTGATGTTCTCACACTGGCAGTCTCAGTGCAACTTGACAACTTATGGTATATGGGATATGTTTTAGTAAGTGTCTCTATTTTATTATACACTATACTTCACCTCTAGGCCCTAGGCCTAGGCTAGTCATAAGACTTAGTCCTAGCCATAAAGTAGTTTTGCATGTGTATGTTATTACATTTTTATAATAAATTTCCCCAAATCTATAATCTATTAATCTAATTATATCTTCTCAGACGTGCTGCAGCGGTAAAAGTTTCTATGTTGATCAAGTTGAAAGATATGGCAGCTGATTTCAAGAACATTGCCAGTGATGATCTGAAGTAATATCAATAAAGTTTTAGCTGATTGTTATAAATAAATACTTCATAACTGGCTGTGCAATACAATTGAAATAAGCAAGAGAAGAGAAAAAGTGGCATTGCAACAAGATAATCTAGATATTTTATATAGGCCTAAAGACATTTTATTAAAAGAAAGTTTTTTGAAAGTTGGAATTCTGTACATCTATAGAAACCAAAATAAAGTTATAAAGAAACTCTATACAGTAGATGATTGTTTTGTTCAGGTTCTAAAAATATTCTTTAGAGTTTCTATCGACTTTCTAAAGAACCATATAGAGTTTTAATAGAACTCTATTAAGAAATCATTTGAATTCCTATAGATTTTCTACAGCAACTCTATAGGTCAGCTTTTAGAAAATTACATAGAATAACCTATAGAAACTCTATAGAATTCTGATTTTATTTCTATAAACATTCTATAACTTTATATAACAGTTCTTTAGAATGTTTATATTTTTCTATAAAATAATCTCTATGGAAATACTAATAATTCTATAGAATTTTTAACAGAAATTCAAAATTCTGTAGACATTTTATAGAAACCTGTGTATTTTTCTATGAAAATTCTATAAACTTTCTATAGATGTTTTTCATAATGGTAATTTTCTATAAGTTTTTCTATATAATTCGTCTAAC
>NW_022730099.1:0-869 GCF_011630105.1 Anneissia japonica | reverse complement strand
AAGATTATGTAGTTAACACGTATGAAAAAGTAATAAACAAAGCTTATAGGGTAATAAAGCAATTAAATATAGGAACAAATCCCTGTTCTATAGGAGTACATCAGGTTTAAATAAGATTAGTGATATAATTATTTTTAATCGTCTAATGAAACCTAACGAAATTCTTGAAAAACTATGTATTTAAAGAAATTGGATGAGTGAATATATTTCACTAATTGAGGCTATTCCAAATGAATGGGTGAAATTAATTAAGCAAAATACGAAATATTATATACATGTGAATTCAGATGAGAATATGGTAATTAACAACATAGTTCAAATGAAAACAAAAGCTATTTAAGTTTTGTTAACAACAGTTTTATTCCTCCACAAAGTCAGTGTATATGGAATAAGGTATTTAACAATGAAGATATAAGTTGGAATGATGTTTGGAAGCGAAAAGTGAAAAATGAAAAAAATAGAAAATGTGCACAATTAAATTATAAATTATTAAACAAAATTGTTCCCACCAATATGCAACTATTGGAAGCTAAACGATATTAATACATGTAACAAATGTGGTGAATTGGAGGATGAAAAACACATTTTCTTTGAATGCATAAGTCATAATATGTTATGGAAAAAATAGACAATATTTTCAAAAACCTTGACAACAGCAGTAGTTCTTTTAAAGAACTCCTCCTGGGTTGTGACAGTAAAATGTAGAACCAAATATATTTCATTGCAGTCTACGCTATTTACAAAATTAAAATTTTAACTGAGCTGAACAAGCCAGTAGGTACGAACCCTTGGATAGCTCTTTAAGTATATTGTAAAGGATATGAACGCAATGGGCTTATTAAATAAGCTCTTCTGACTGTCTAATAATT
>NW_022730098.1:0-1978 GCF_011630105.1 Anneissia japonica | reverse complement strand
TTAGCAACACAAAAAGGAAGTAAGAGACTAAAAATACAGTAAAAACCACCAGAAAAGGAAGCAGGTGACAAAATCAACATGCTCCATATTCCTTAATTACTCAATGCAATGCAAACAACAGTTGCTTCCTTTTGTCATGGTGGGGCAGTATAGTTAATCCCTATTATGGCATCCCCAGTTTTCTTAGACTATGTTCGTTCACTTGTAATATACCTAATCCACAGGCTCCAAATACGAACCTTGCAGTAAGTAGAATTTTAGAAATCCTCAAGGTATGGCCTCAGTGATCACCTGCTTATTGAGCCTAAATAGTATACAAATACCACCTTTGCAGGAGGACAGCGACCATGATCAAGAGAGGTTTAAACTAGTGTTGAAAGAGAAATAAGCCACGTTTCTATTAAATGGATGTCATTCATTGCTATTTTACTCTAATTCAAATTCATATTATACACATTGCAACAGTCTCTATGCATTTATTATTATTTAATAAAAAAAAAATTAAAGTGCACACAGTTTGCTATTTTATAAATGTCACTTATACATGACTGATTTCACATTTTTCACTATTGTTTAGAACGGCACACCAAGTACCTTAAAGACCCAGAACAAGCAGTCTTTGAAGAAAAACAATTGGCTGCCTTTCCATAGATGATGAGGTAAACAAACAATATAATTTGAATTGAAACTGTCATTATTTAGTTAAATCAGTATGTTTCCTGTCACAATATAATATCATCAACAGGAGATTTATTCTTTGGATCTTTTGGATTTAACATTTTTCACTAATGTTTACAAATCTACCATAGTGTTTTATGGAATTGCTTTTACAGAGAGTGGCACACCAAGTATCTTTCAAGCATTGTTTGAACAAAAGCAGTTGGTTGCCTTTGGCAGTGATTTCCTAGATGATGAGGTAATAAAACAATATTTATTTTTCGTCGCACGACGTTAACCTTGACGTTAACGGAAACGGATAACGTCATAATTTATTCATCTTGCGTTGCAGAGGAGCATGTTAATTTTAGGATCTTACATGCTCAACGTATGTTAGTTACGGTTTGCGCATGCGTATTTGTTTACAAAAAGGGCGGAGCTATAGTGTTGCATGTTGGGTACTAATGTTTTTCAATTACTTTGAATGAAAACTTTATTTTAAATAGAATAGGGATATGATTTTAAATTAGTATGTTTGCTGTCACAAGATAATATCAACAAGAGATTTTTTGCTTGGATCTTCCAGCTATGTCCAAAGACCATATGAAAGATGTGCATAGTAAAATATAACTTTACTAAGAGATTGTTAACGCAATTAATGTTTTTTCAAACGTTTTAAATTAACTGAAGTAGGCACAAAATGTCCGTGAAATGCAAAACAAATTTTCGTTTTCAACTTACAGCATTATGCAAGATAGATGAATCAAAATAGTACTGCAGACCTTATGTTTGGGTTCTTTAGCTAGGGCAATGGTCAGAACTCTCCACCCACGCTATACCATTGCAGCCCTAGTTCCCATGTTTTTCTTTTACTTTATAATTTTCTTTGTATTTTTTAAATGTTATTCTGATTTCTGATTTTTTAATGATACATTATATAATTATTATTATTATTTATTTATTTATTATTATTAGTATTATTATTATTATTAGTATTATTATTATTATTAATATTGTTATTATTATTATTATTAATAGGCATATTATATTATTGTAAGGCCTATTATTATTATTATTAATATTAACGCGATATTCAAACTTAAAACAATGATTGATTTAGTCCTTTTGCAAGTACACGACTTTTAAAATCAATCGATTTTCTCCCCTTTTTAACTTTCACTTTTGTATTAGTAATATTGCGACTACACTAGTGAGTGGAAATAATATCAGTCTATTGTCAAATAAAGTGAAATCACCTCGACCTGACAAAATAATGTAAAATTATCAGCCATACATATTGACAAGTCAAAAAAGCTCCAAA
>NW_022730097.1:0-876 GCF_011630105.1 Anneissia japonica | reverse complement strand
CATAACGGTAACACCACATGTAATAAAGCTCGCTGCCAGGTCTGTAGCCATATTAACACAAACAGGTCAATAATACTTAACAACACATCTGACTATAAACTGTCCCCCCCCCACCTCTAAATTGTGATTCTACTAATGTAATTTACCTTATATCATGCACACTTTGCAACAAAGGCCATTACATTGGTGAAACGGGTAATAAATTCCGCCTACGATTTAATAACCATAAACATTCCATCCGCAATAACACCCCTGGTTTCCCTGTAGGGGAACACGTTAACTCCCCCCACCACAATATTCACCATCTCAAAGTGACTCTCATAGCCAGTAACTTCCGCTCTACTGAACACAGACAACGAGAAGAACTGAAATGGATTTTAAAACTCAAAACACACACTCACGGCCTCAATAAAGACTTGGGATCCATCAGTGAATTTTCCTTCTGCCGCTAAATATTCTTCTCTTAGTTTTCGGTCACTTTTAATTATAATTTTATTTCTATTTATTCGGTTTTATTATTATTATTCTGTTAGGCCTATTCATTATATATTATTGTTGGTATTTTCACTCTAGCTTATACTATTGTAGAACTTATCTGTTTCATTTTTTCAAGATGCACTATATCTATATATATTATATGTCTTATACAATACTACATAGGCCTATATCATTTTGGCTTCTTGCTTCCATCGTTACAACTATGTTTTATTTGCCTTTCAATACTTTTATATACCCACATTTATTTAATTTACAATATTGCTTTGTATAATTTTATATACAGAATATATAATTTTTTTTTTTTTCATAGCCGCTTCCTGTTCTTGATTTTAGTTATGCCTTATGTTTAGCTTATCCATTAACCATGGATGAATTAAT
>NW_022730096.1:0-2758 GCF_011630105.1 Anneissia japonica | reverse complement strand
TCTATAACATTTTCAACACTAGCGATTATAGAGAAGAGTACATAAACGCATATTGTTTATATCGGAATTTGGACATAAGACATTTGGCATGGAATGTAGTAGAATAGCTTGGTGGTTAAGATGTTTACTGGGTTCATTTCTGTCATGGTAGCAAGATTGTTCTTTTCTCACGACCAAAATAACCACTCCTCTAAGCCTCCCAATATGACTTAGTGAATGTAGAGCATCTTGTCTTTATTAAATTGAGAAAAAGTTCGGAAATGTTCGCCATTTGGCTTATCATTGACTCTTGTGCCTGAAGCGCAATAATAAGATCATTGTGTATGTCGAGTGGTTTCAACATTTGACTTTTTGGACGATTGAATTGAAAGACCATATTTAAATAGTATGTTTTAACGCAGGGGCGTACCGTGGGGGGGTCGATAGGTGCGGTCGAACCCCCCCCCCACTTTTAATGAAAGTGCCCTTTAAATATGCTCGCGAAAATTGCTCCGAGTTCAGCTTTCCCGTTGCGCTTTCGTTTCGACCCCCCCCCCACCCCTTAGATTTTTCACCGTACGCCCCTGTAACGGTATGTAATTTTAATATTAATACGGTTGTATCAAAATAAACAAATAATAGTATTGAACTGATTTTGATAGTATGGAATGTTATTACCAAGCATTTAATCATATAATGGATTTTTGCAAAAAAACATTGGCTTATCTGTTTCAAGGAAATATGAAAAAAAGAATATTTAATATGATTACGTTCTTGTGTCAGCATGCTGCTATTAATTGAACCCGTCGCAAAAGTACACAAATATATTAGACGATTGGCCATCAGATTAAAAGTGCTCAAATTTTGTTTTCATAGGCATCATTTTGTTACAAGCTGGCAACAACGTGGATCCTCATCACCAGCCCTTGCCTCACACGAAGTGGGCTCTTGCCATGCTGAATTATGGATTTAAGTGCCAAATGTGACCAAAAAATGGAAAATTTTATATATTTTTACAGAAAAATTGCATTTTGAACCTAGTTTGTCACTGGAAGATTCAATTTGAATATATTCGGTATCATACGAAAGCTGGTAAAATTATCTATGGAATGATGTGTATGATGACACATTATGTTAATTGTGTTATCCAACATTATTTAATCTTAGGCAAACATTTCAATTCTTATGAACATGCCTTGGGCATATGTGAACTTATTTTTTATTTTTTTATTTTTTTTTATATGTATTTCTTGTATCTTTCTTGCCAATAACTTTTGTAATATTACAAGCAATTTGGCCCATTGGGCCACCATTTGTAATACCTCTGAGTGTTTTATCAATAAAGTGAAGTTATGAACATGCCTTGGGCATATGTGAACTTGAACTGCTCTCGGAAAGGAGGGTGGCACACTGTCTCAAGTTCGCCAAGGGTCTCACTTTAACCTCACATTCTTCTGATCTGGTACCACACACTCGTTACCGCAGCCACAATAAAAATTCTCCGCAATGGTAACAAAATCACGCAATTTTCCATTAAAACAAATAGATTTTTCAATAGTCCAATCCCGTACTACATCCGATTACTCAATAATTCATAAACAGCAATGTTACCCTTGATGATTTGAGTGTGCCACCCTCCTTCCCGATTGGTGCTACAAATTTTTGGTCCAAATAATAATAATAATAATAATAATAATACTAATACTAATACTACTACTACTACTAATAATAATAATAATAATAATAATTATAATAATAAAATAATAATTTTTTTTTCTATATATATATATTTATTTTTTATTTTTTATTTTTTTATTTTTTTTATATGTATTTCTTGTATCTTCTTTTTTAAATATTTTATTGTTTTTGCCACTTTCTTGCCAATAACTTTTGTAATATTACAAGCAATTTGGCCCATTGGGCCACCATTTGTAATACCTCTGAGTGTTTTATCAATAAAGTGAAGTGATTTACCAAAAAACATATTTTTATGACTTTTTTGGTTAAATTCATTAATACATTTATTAAATAAATACGAAAAAGCGAACAACCTTTTCATCTAATACTTTTTCAAAAAAAGACCATATACAAAATAAAACACCTAAAAAAATTTCAGACATTTTTCATTTTGTATTATGGAATGGGCTGTTTCCAGATTGAATTTTGGATTTTAGTGCCAAATGTTACCAAAATATGGCAAATTTTACACGTTTTTACCCAAAAATTCAATGACCTTAGGAGTTTACCTTACACCGTTAATTTCAATGAATTAAGAGCGGTTATTGAGGTATGAAATGAACCAGTTTAAAGCAAGATTGGAAGATAGTGCAATAAATATAATTCATGTACCATTGTGCTCTCTTATTTTTTTTTATTTTTTAGATAAGGCATGGATGTATGGAATCTCAGTGTTTCCCTTAAAAGTTTAAGGACACAGTCTTTTTTATTTGTATTACGTTGTTTGTCTTTTTGTTGTTACCTTTTTTTTTACCTATTTATGGTCCAGTCCGGGTAACCGCATTGTTTTTAATGCTGTTTTGATTACTTGATTTTCTTTTGTTGTTCTTTTGGAGACATATGGTATCACATCTGTCTATTAGTGTTCAGAAGGGTATTGGGATGAGTAGTTTAGATATTGGTTGGTGTGTGTTGATTTTCAGTATGTTGTCAGCTGGCCATGTGTGATGAAGTGTCTATGACTATTGAGTTGTTAAGGTGTTGGTATGTGAATTTGATGCTGTACGTCCTGCAGTCGAGGTGTTGGTTCAACTCCTCAGAT
>NW_022730095.1:0-544 GCF_011630105.1 Anneissia japonica | reverse complement strand
TATAATGTTTTGTTGACGTTTTATTTTTACTGTCCTGTACTATTAATTATTAACAACATGCTATAAACACGTTATATCGTCATTGTGGACTTATAAAATCCGCATACGCCTTAAAACTAAAAGAAAATGCATACGTTTAGAGTCCGTACTGAGCCCAAAAAATCCGCAATGAAAATATAACGTGTTTATAGATGATGATGTTGTTTACACGATAGAGTTTAATCAAATGTAATGTGTATATATTAGGCCTATATAGGCCTTAAGGGATATTGAAATTGTAGTGTAGGCTAAGCTGTTTTGAAAACTAAAAAAAAAAATAATAATTTTCTTTTGTTTAAAAAAGAAGTAACTGCTAGTCTGTCATTAGCTACATATATGTATATTACTCCTATTTTAATACAATAATGAAGGGATGTAATACATTTAATAGCGGTTTCTATAATATGCGCTCTATTTTGTTTTGTTATATCTTTCAGCAGGAGTGAAACTCCGAGAAATGTTAGTACAAGTCACAGTTATTTAATATTTCAAACTAGATTTGTTC
>NW_022730094.1:0-719 GCF_011630105.1 Anneissia japonica | reverse complement strand
TTTTCTTTAAAAAACTATAACATTAAGGCCAAGGGAATGAAAGTTGTAGGTTTGCGTCCACCACACGCATGCCTAAAAAGCTACCGCACGAAAACTTTCATTATTTTGAAAAGTTCATTATTTTGAAAAAAATTATACTTCGTTTTAAAAAACGGACTTTCTAAGACGTAGACAGAAAAACGATCTATTCATCACTCTCGTCGCGAACACCGAGTGAAGGCAGGCCTGGCCACATCGCACCATGATCGCCGATCACTGCTGAGGTCATTTACGGGTCAAATCGATCTGTCTGACCAATAGGAAATCTCGTATGTTTAAAGAGGTCTTAAATGTAGAAAAGGATCTGTTTTATAGGCTAGTGTACATTTATGACTAAGCATTGTTTCTTGGGAATAAATGTAAAATTACCAATGCCGCGGCTTGTGGACAGCATTTATAAAAAAAATAATGAGTAATGAAAAATGAAAAAATGCCCAAAATTTTTCGGACGCAAAGCTACAACTTTCATTCTCATGGCCTAAACCAGTTTTTATACAATATTTACTATTACAGCAGACCAAATATAAACAGTCCCTCCCTCATCGATAAAAACAAGCGAAATAATAATCTATTGTTCCGATTAAAAAAAAAAAAACGCCCTCCCTCATCAATTTAAAAAAAAAAGAATGATATTCTAATAATTTTTTCTATGTGCCCTTAGTCACACATATTTGGAAGTG
>NW_022730093.1:0-638 GCF_011630105.1 Anneissia japonica | reverse complement strand
TAACCAAACATTTTAACTCAATCTCACAGATTTTAAAAAATAATTTTCTGTTTAAAAGTTGCTCTCTGTTTCCTAGTTACTGTAGATAGTTTTTTTTAAAAATAATATATGTATCCAAATGTTGTACAGTATGCATGACATACTGAAAGCAGACACATACACTACCAGATTATTGTGGTTCAGTTACTCTAATGGGATGTTCTTCAAAAATTACTGTAGAGTTCTAATAATTTACAAGGACATTAGTATAATGTGGCTATCAAGAAATAATTATTGTCTATTTATTATTTACAGAAACCATTATACCCTGGCAGACCTGGTCCCTAAAAGGAGAGTTGTAAATGCAGTTGGTTAAATGAAAGATCACCCATAAACTTCTACTGATACCAACTATGTTTATATTTGGAACAGAATATTGAACTGTAAAACAAGAAGATGCCTGTGTTAAGTGTTATGATCCTATTGTCACTAATCATACTTAGGATTGTGTTTATAAGCTTTGCTGCAAATCTACACAGACTGATGCCAGTCCTGAAATTGCAGCCCATGATATGAATGAAAATATTACATCAACTTATCAAAAAGAAGTACTGTACATTATTTAGGGAATTTAAACAAGCGAAGTGTCTTGTCCAAGA
>NW_022730092.1:0-1718 GCF_011630105.1 Anneissia japonica | reverse complement strand
TGCCCCCCCCCCCCCGGATCCGCCACTGTAATGTGCTAATAGTTAAATATAGCTTTTAACGATGCGAAGCGAAGACGAAGTCCCCCCCTTTTTTCCCTGAGAAAACTTCAAGCAACAAATTGAAATGCTTAAAAAAGAAAGTGCATGTTTTACTATGGAGTGCACGAGAAGCACACATACAAGACAAGCGACCATTATTTTTTGTTCACGGTAAGGTAAACAAAGGGGAATGTCTAGCCACCCTATTCACCACCACCACCCCCCAGATCCGCCACTGATTGGGGTTTTGTATTTTTTTAAAAGCAAACTATATTTGTAATTGAATTATATAAATTTGTAATTGAATTGTATAATTTTGTAATTGTATTTGTAGATTTACGATTTAGGCCTATATTTGAAAATGGGAGCAACTTTAATTGTGTAATTGTTAATCACCATAGGAATTTAAATTATTTTTACGTATGTAGGTGTGTCAGAAGGTGCACAAATGAATGGTGTAGTAGTGTAAGACAGGGCGGTTTTGCCACTATTTTAAAAATGTCAATGCATATTAATGTTTTGTGCTACTCATTTATCTATTCTGGAACTGTTGTGTGCCCCCTCCCCCTCCAAATTTTGGATCCGCCCCTGTGACAAGTATCAATAGTACAGTAATAATGACATCATACCAATTTTCTTCTAAAGTTCAAAACCCACTGTTTTTTTAAAGTTGTGGAAAGGATAACATTGACTAAGTTAGTATAATTAAAGATATATCATTATTTTTATGAATGTGGGTATGTTCGTTTGTTTATTTATTTACTCTAAGATAGAGATGGCAGGCTATAAAGGAAATTCCTATTCCCAATAGGATTCACTTACCATTTACATTCAGAACAAACAGAACTTTATTATTTGTTAACCTAAACATCCATTAAATACGACTTGCTATACATAAGGCTATAGGCGTCTTCCCCGGAACCAACTGGGGCTTTCCCCTGCCTCACAGGCAAAGCTTGAGCAAAGAGTAAGCTCAAAAATAGAAATAATAGAAATTTTAAAGTAATTCGTATATAACTCGCACAGGTTGTTGTTCGCACAAGTGGATCTTCTTCCGCTCGAACTAGCATCCGCTCGAAAAAAAATCCGCTCGAATTCGCCTTCGCTCGAAGTGGCATCCACTCGAATTGACTGGTTCCCAGGCTGGGACATAAAGGTTGTTGTTTGTTGTTATTTCGCAATTCGCGACGTCATCAACGAGCACAATACATTCAATCCCGTAACATGATTGGTCAATTTTTTTCTAATTTGCATAATGAATTTTTCCAACATTTTTGTCTATTTTAAAAAAAGTGTGCAAGTTATGGAGATGGTAACAATTTATAAATCGATTATAAATTTAATTATACATTTATAGACAAAAAATAAACCCTTTTGGCCCACGGCCCATTTTTTTGACACCATGACCATGCGTAATATTAACCTGCAGTGTATATATACGAAGAATTTTTTCTAGTAAGAATAGAATTGACTAACTGGTACTTGGTGTGGTGCTAGGTTTATCGCATTTATGGTTTAGGGGCCGCGGTTTACCTCCCTCCGTTTAGTCATGCTGGATCAGGAGTAGTAAACTCAGCGATCGTGGGTTCGATTCCCACACGGGGCAAATTTTTTTTTATTTTTTTATTGTTTTTTTTTTTTTAAGGTCGTGGGTTCGATTCCCACACGAGCCAGTTTTT
>NW_022730090.1:0-874 GCF_011630105.1 Anneissia japonica | reverse complement strand
TATATTATTTAGTACGGTATTTGAAAAGGATTGTGGCTAAAAGGTATTGTTAAATAAAATATTAGGCCTACTGTACTATTTTATAATTGTTTAACTTTATTATTTCTGAGTCAATTATTAATCTTCTAATTAAAAAAACCAAAAAAACTGGGCTGGCGTCATCAAGACATTCAAACGATCCCTCTCCTCTTTGTAAATTTATGAACTTACTTTATATTTTTATCAATTTGTGTACACATAATAACTCCTTGGTGCGAAATTGCGTTCAAATGATTCTTTGAAATTATTATTATTTAGTTCCTTCCTGGTGTCGCGGGGAAAACGTAACTTCTGAAGTTGGGGCTGTGGCTCATAGAGTGCTCAAACATGGTGAGCGCCCTCTCTTTTTTAGAACGATATTTCCGAATACTGTCGGCTAAGAGCAATGCTGAAAAAAGTTCACTTAAATTTCTTATGCAAGTAAATAGATGGCAAATAAGATAAAAGTTATCTATAATAATTAATTAATTTAAGGCTAATGTCAACATATTCAATATTTGCGTCTAGACATCTACAAACATTTTAATATTTTTTCATTATTGCTGTGAACACAAATATTCATTTGCATGTTTTAAAGAATGTGGACCTCAACAAGAAATTTTATTTCCTACTCTGTTTTCATGTGTTCATCTTTGTTTGTACATTTTTAAAAAGTGAAACTGGAACAAAACTGTGAATTAAAAATATATTTATATTCTATTCTTATCACTCTGGCCGTGTTTACTGATTATTACTATATATATTTTTCTTTATATTCTCTTTATATTTGTACAACAATTTTTCTTTTTTCGAGGCCAGCTCCACTGGAAATTGTTGGTGGTAATAATACCTGGCA
>NW_022730089.1:0-1102 GCF_011630105.1 Anneissia japonica | reverse complement strand
CTCTGCAGGCCAATTTTTTTAGTCAAACTAGGGTCAAATTTAATCACCGACTTGAAATATTTACCCCACTAAAAACGTGCCTTTTGCAACTCACGATAAAGTGAAACAAATAAAAACTTCAAAAAGGAGAAATTTTACATGTTTTGCTAGCCGCATGCGATAGTTCCTGATTTGCACAAATTCTTCTCGCGTTGCAGTCACATAGCTTCACCATAACAATGACAAAGATGGCACCGCTCTCGCTCGGGCTCAACTATAATAGTTCTCAAAAGGAAGCAAATTTCCAGTGACTGTTCAAATTCTCTATCGTTATATGTTAATGACTAATATAGTTAATATTATAAAAAATTAATTAAGGGAATGAATTATCTATTATGAATTATAAGGAAATATGTCTTTGAATGGCAGGTGGCAGCCCAAGAGCGACGAAAAGCAGGTCATACACAACATTTGTATGGCCAATTCTGGATTGCTCAGACTGTGTGGGACCCGCATGAAAATAATCACATATATAAATTACAATCAATTCAAAATAAAGCTGCAAGATATGTAACTATGAATGTATGGCAGAAATATTTGTGTCACAAAAATTCAGGAAGAGCTGAAATGGCCACTCCTCCTACAAAGAAGGTTTGTCGCACGACAATCCCTTTTATATAAAACATATGGCATGGGAGAACACCCATATTACTCCCCAACATCAGCATGATAGAACAAAGTAGACAACTAAGAAGCAACAATTATTATGGTCTTAGAGATATTAAATTTAATACAGACAGATGCAAGTTCTCTTTTTTTCCCACGTAAAATAAGAGCATGGAACATATTACCACTGCCAATCAAACAAGCACCAACACTACAACATTTTTAAACACGACTGTGGGAAAACATCCGAGGTAGCACCCTTACCATTGCATTACCCAAAAGTCAATATTGTCAAGTCATGGGTTTAAATTTTGAAGGGTCAACATTTCTGTACTAATAAAATAATAAATAAATATATATATGTGTATGTATGTATGTGTTATTATTATTATTAATATATATATATATATATACCTTTCTTTGATGATTTATATATAATTTAACAGTGTTAACGGCT
>NW_022730088.1:0-1186 GCF_011630105.1 Anneissia japonica | reverse complement strand
GCTTTTTCAGGAGCGGAACTAGAGGGGGTAGGCGATGAGCGGACCCCCACCTCTCGGTTTTAGAGTGCCCTCATTTAGTCAAAAAAAAGTATACATGTTGGTAAAAGGGGCCACTAGGCAGGTGCATGGAAAATGCGCGACCAGTGGTCGGAGGCATTGAGCATTACTCCGAAAGAATTTAAAACAATATTACTTATCACAATTATTTAATCATGCTCTGGCAGGCTAGGTCTTCTATTTTATGGGTTTCTTTGGGTTAGAGACTTGATTGAGACATGCAACAACGGCATTGTTTGTTTTGTGTGCCCTTGTTGTCGACATTGGTACAGCGCCGGTGACTTTTTCCGGATGTAAATTTTTCTAATGTTATGGGCTAGTGTTCTGGGTGTGTTACGCATTTTACCAGAGGGAAAACACTTTTTTTGTTTTTGGAATAGCCCACCCCCAACCTAATTCCTTTAAAAATTCTTTAATGAAAGAAAATTATATAAAGAAAGAAATGAAAATTATATTTAATTAAATTAATGTCTGAGATTTTAATTTCAGGTCATCTTGAGGTGCTCTAATTATACATTTTCTTATTTCAGCCCCAACCATGATGATGATATTGACACCCTGTCTGTGAAAGTAATTTACTGGGTCCCTCTATTTCAAATACAGAAACCAGAGTGCATGCCCTCTTTTCTGGACACCCCCACCTGCAGCTGTTTGACTCCACCACCTCTGCTTTTACTGTTGTGCCAACTATATTCTGAAAATGTTGTTCCCCCTTTTGAACAATTATGGGTCTGCCCCTGATGCTCAAAATATGGCGTCTATTTTTTCTTTGTTAATGTAAATGAAGAGGCCGCTCGAAAGACAGTTAATTTACACAAATCATTAATGATGTTACTTGGCCCAGAAATACGACTGACATGCTTACCTGGATAAAATTAATAAGTTTATTCAGGTATAAAATAACTAAATGGACAACTAACTTAGGTAAATTCGCGTCAGGCTACGTAAAATTGCGTCAACTTAACGTTAACTTAACGTGCATTATTAATTGCATTTTTTGTTCTTTTTAAAGTTTTAAAGAAAATAGGTTTTAATTATTTGTATTTTATATTTATAAAGACCGCTCTGGATTGTTTTACATCTTTTGTGGGCTATCCTTGGTTCTGCTGTTTTTCACGTTTTTTGTTCT
>NW_022730087.1:0-543 GCF_011630105.1 Anneissia japonica | reverse complement strand
GCCTTAAAAAAAAAAAAAAAAAAAAAATTGGTTTGTGTGAGAATCGAACACACAACCTCCAGGTTTGCAATTCATTATCCACCATCAACTAAACTGCCTTTAAAAAAAATGGTTCGTGTAGGAATCGAACACACAACCACCAGGTTTGCTATTCGTTATCCACCATCTTAAGGAAAAAAATGGTTCGTGTGGGAATCGAACACACAACCACCAGGTTTTGCTATTCATTATCCACCATCAACTAAACTGCCTTAAAAAAATTTAAAAACAATTGGTTCGTGTGGGAATCGAACACACAACCACCAGGTTTTGCTATTCATTATCCACCATCAACTAAACTGCCTTAAAAAAAAGTGGTTTGTGTGAAAATCGAACTCACAACCTCCAGGTTTGCTATTCATTATCCACCATCAACTAAACTGCCTTAAAAATTTTTTTTTTTAAATTGGTTCGTGTGAGAATTGAACACACAACCACCAGGTTTCCCGTAACATGGTAACTAATTTGCATATTGAATTTTTCAAACATTTTTGTCTATTTAAA
>NW_022730086.1:0-539 GCF_011630105.1 Anneissia japonica | reverse complement strand
GGCAATACTAGCAACGTACAATGCTAATGCAATCTTCATGAGTGAGAGAATACAAGGATTGTGTGAGTATATGAATGGAAAGGCGGGTGGAAATGCAAATGAGTTAATTGTTTTTAAGTAGGTATTTGTTGTTGCGCCTGCATTTAGACAAGAGCTCGGTTCTTTGTTTATTATTTACTGTTTGTCTGAATATATTATGTGAAGTTTTTCGGTTATGCATAGGTTGCAGCGTTTTGTTTTTGGGGAGTAAGCCGATGCTCTGTCGATAATAGACCATTTGATATTGTAGGGTGTGTTGCTGTCTTCTGTGTTTGTGGGTGTTAAAAGTGTATTTGTGGTTTGTGTATCGGGTTTTGAACGGTGTGTCAGTTAACCCGATGTAGTATTTTGTGTCATCATTTGAGTGGACAGTGGCTTTGTAGATGATGGATGAGGTGAGGCAATTTCCAGAGAGTGGACACTCATCTTTTTTCATGCAATTGCAGAGTTTATCTGGCTGTTGTTGCTTAGCAACCAGAAGCTGTTTGTTGTGGGCTCTG
>NW_022730085.1:0-689 GCF_011630105.1 Anneissia japonica | reverse complement strand
CAAGCTTACTTAATTTATAAAACAATGCGTTACCCCATTATAGTGTCGAATGCTGCTGAAAAATCACCAAAACAAATAAGATGATATGATTTGCAGTACTTATTTACATTCTTGTCAATAAAGTTTTTGAGAACTAAAATATGATCACTAGAATTGCGAAACCTTTTTAAAACCAATTTGCTTATTTTGGAATGAGCTTATTTGAATCTGGAAAAAAGTTAACCGTTTACACAAAATAAGGCAAAAACGTTTACAATTTCTGATTGTGATACTACGGTAATTGTTAGGCATTTCCTTATCACCTTTTCTTATGAATTGTAGTTAAGTGCCCCATTCATATGGAAATGACCCATTATGAAGAATCAATTTAAATATAAGTACTGGTAATGGCGCAATCGCAACTGCGCATGCTTTTAACATCTCGTTACGGATTCCATCCATCTAGCCCAAGCATTCATGACTTCATCAATGGTGAAAGAGGATTCTAAAATTAAACCTGGACAGTTGTTAAGTTTTATGAAGTGTGGATATGTTTTATAGTTTTATTCATTAATTATATAAAATGAGCTGGCCATACTTTTGGGCTAATTCTGATTTTACACTTTTTTTCTCAGCACCACACAACTCATCGTAGATATTCCAAAAAGCCTTTGGGTTTCTGTCTTTAAAATTATCAAATTTATCAAACA
>NW_022730084.1:0-650 GCF_011630105.1 Anneissia japonica | reverse complement strand
TTTTCCCGGGGGAGAACCCCCGGACCACCCTTTCTTTTTGGGATTTATCGATTCATGGAAAAAAAAGTATACACACATAAAATAAAAAATGAGAAAAATTTACCTGACCTTTTTAAAGAGGGGAAAACCTTGAATTTTGAAGAACTTTAAAAGTCATTAAAAGACATTTCAGAAGTCAGGTAAGCTCATCTCCCGCCATCTAGAAATCGAAATTTTTTCGGGGAACCCGGACCCTTTATCTTTGGAGTTCATTGATTAATTGAATCATTTTCAAGGGGTGGGGGGAAACCTTGAATTTTGAAGAATTTAAAAGTCATTAAAAGACAACACAAAAGTCGGGGAAAGCTCATTTCCCGCCATCTAGGAATCAAAAATTTCCCGGGGAAGAACCACAGGACCTCCCCTATCGATTCATGGAAAAACTACGTATGCAACTTACTCAATCTTTTTTTTTTTATGTATGTATACACACATAAGGCCCATTTACTGTAATAACAATGGGAAAAAATTATCTGAAAGTTTTCAAGAGTGGAAAACCTTGAATTTTGAAGAACTTAATTACTTTTAAGTACTTCAAAATCCAATGTGTTCCCCTCTTGAAAATTATTATAATGAATCAATGAACCCAGGGAAAGGGATGTTCGAGTTCT
>NW_022730083.1:0-535 GCF_011630105.1 Anneissia japonica | reverse complement strand
TGGACTTTGATTGGTCGGACAAATCACGATATCCAAACTCTCGATGCCGATTGGCCAACATCTTGACGCCAAAATCGGTAGACCGGAACGCCGGCTTCCGGCGCCCGCCGTTGCGAGCCGGCGTACGCCGGACGCCGTCCTGGTCGTCGCTGCGAGTCGGTGGACGGCGTTCGTGACACCGGAGTGGTCGTTGTTGTTTGCGGCTGTCGTCGCGATCTGGCACGACGGCGTACGCCAGACGCCGTCGAACTGGCAGACGTTGGTTGCGGACGCAAGCTTGCGGAAGGTGTACTCGACGTCCGTCCGTCTACTCGACGTCCGCCCTTGTACTCCACGTCCGTCTACTCGACATCCGTCCGTGTACTCGTCGTCCGTCTACTTGACATCCGTCCGCGTACTCGACTTCCGTCTATTCCACGTCCGTCTACTCGACGTCCGCGTACTCGACGTCCGCGTACTCGACGTCCGTCTACTCGACGTCCGCGTACTCGACGTCGGTCGGCGAGTCGCGGACACAAATTTTGTCCAGTTTCAG
>NW_022730082.1:0-809 GCF_011630105.1 Anneissia japonica | reverse complement strand
TTTTTAACATAATTAGCAGGTCTTATTATTGTTATTGTCGACCCACAACAAAACTACACCAACCCTTAACTTAACCCTAACGTTCCCTAGCTTTTCCCCGAATTTAATAAAAGTACTACCAGAAATTTTCACTTTCTGCCGATGTCTAAACTAACATAAATTTACTTTTTTATGTCCATAAATGAATAGAGTTTCGCATCTTTAAAAGTAAAAAGTATATTTTGAGGTAATTGGTTAAAATTTTGTGATTAAAAATTTCAGTGTGATAAAAAGTGTAATAAATTACAACGGTCCATGAACGGTCCATGAACAGACAGTCCCTTAGCCCTCTGCTGCCCCATCCACGTGTACATGGCCGCGTCTACTTTATCGAAGATTGATGTTTTCACATACGAAGATTTTCTTGCTTTAGCAGGGTTTTCGTTTGTTGAAATGTGTCTTTGTATTTTCTCTCTGCTTTTCCATATGGTCGCTATCGTAGACTTCGAAAGTCCAAAACGTTTTCCAATCGCTGAATTGAACTCCTGGTTCTCATAGGTTTTTACTACGCTCAGTATCGTATCAATGGAAATACACTGTCTTGGTCTTTTCGAGGCAGAAGCCATTGTTGAAATGTACATTACATTTCATTTAATTAAGTTTTAATCAATTAATTAAACAATCGGGTCTATGCTCCTCCCATGCTCCCTCCTTACCAATGAAAAGGTATCATTTAAAATAATACGTACAAATGATTTATTTAACTTGCATATATTTTCTGTCATTTCTTATCTAAACACTATTCATTGTTTACAAAGTTCATAAGCGTA
>NW_022730081.1:105882-112103 GCF_011630105.1 Anneissia japonica | reverse complement strand
ATACCAGTGGCTTATCTAGGGGAAGAGGGCTAAAGAGGTGGGGGGGGGGGATGCTATGGGAGATGTTAGGAGCCAAGTGATTTAGAACTACTTGAGTATACTTTTGGGTTAAATAATTTCCAGGGGTTTTCACTTAGTTGGGGTAGGGGGGGCTTATTTTTTGAAGTGAGGATGGGCATGCGACACACACACACCCAAATAGACACACTACTGGATGAGAGATTGCTGTTTTAGGAAATTATATTAAGACTTGAAGAAACATTAAACTAGTTGGGCAGACAACTAAAAGACTATAAAATTTGATCTCACAAACATGTCACCTGCCTGAATATGTCCATGACGAACATATTTATATGCACATCATGACTAATGTATATATGGGCATACAACAGTTGTTTGTCAAAGAAAATACAGTGGACATATTTTAATATTTTATTATAATCATGGTTAAAGTGGTACCCCCTTCCCCATTTATTTGTGTGCACATATTTCTTCTATGCCTGTACAAGCTCTTTTGTAGGCAAGATTAGATCTATTTGATTGTTCATATTCTGTTATTTTTTCTAGACATTGGACGTCATGATGGCGAATTATGCAATGTCAAGAGGTGAAGGAAACTTTGAAGACGCTAATGAATTCAAGCCAGAACGATGGCTTAGAGGAAACGATGAAAGGAAAATGAATAAATTTGCCTCACTACCATTTGGTTACGGAACCCGTATGTGTGTTAGTAAGCTTACAACATTTTACAAATTTGTTGTATTCCCCTTTTTTGAAAATAAAACAATGAATTTAACTTCTATTTTGGTTTCAAATAAATTTCTGTCATTTTTAATGGACCATAAAACTCTTGAATCTTAAATGCTATATGTTGGAAAGCCTATGTTCATCA
Source organism: Anneissia japonica (assembly GCF_011630105.1). NCBI lineage: Eukaryota > Metazoa > Echinodermata > Crinoidea > Comatulida > Comatulidae > Anneissia > Anneissia japonica. The sequence goes on along the minus strand of NW_022730081.1, from coordinate 111,211 downwards.
TCCCGGAATACTCCATCATTTTTAGTTATACCAATTTTTTTACCTGTTTGAATGTACTATAAATCATGGCGCACACTGAACAACGGTCAGCCAACAATCGGTGACAATCATTCTGCACCCAAGTTAGGCTTTCCTAACATCATGCCTTCACTCACTGAGTAAATCATTGTTGAAGATGATGTGTTGTGCACACCTTGTTTCTATGTTGTGGTCTGCATTGAATTGTGTTTGCTGATGCAGTTTGATCCAAGCATAAAATAGAAAATACTTTTTATTTTTATTAACATATTTATTATATATCTTTTTGGAAGTGTGTTAATGTCTCTGTGGTGATGAAAATATCTTGTTCTTTCCAGGAAAGCGGCTTGCAGAAATGGAAATCAAAATATCACTTTCAAAGGTAAAGAAGCTTCAGGAAGATATTGCTTTTAATAAATTCCAATTGAATGCACCATTTTCAAATAGAGAAGTTTAATATGGTATGTACATATACCAGCTCCTAATGGAATTGGTAAGCCTGTAATGTTTCTGTGAAATGTAAACACTCTGACCTATTTGTCTCTTTTTTGGGGATGAGACTTTAACCAAATATATTTTTGGATGCTCTGGATTTACAAAAATATTGCATGGGCAATTATAAATGTGGCTAATAAATTTCACAGTTTAGCTCAGTTGCTAAAGCTTTAAACCTTTTCTTTCAGATTTGCTTGAAGTTTTTTTGGAGCCAACAAATGATGAAGAGCTTGTCGGAAAGTTAAGAGGCATATTGATTCCAGAAAAAACATTCCAGTCAAGTTTGTGCATAGAAATGTTATGGATGAATAACCTATTAGTGGCATATAAACTGAATAAGTAATAGAGTACTGTACATAACATGAATATTTTATTACCTGTATTTTTATATAGATTTTAATGACAGGGTTGGCAAAAGCATGGTTTCTCATTGAACTGCAATATCTCAACTACCTCTTGTACAAAATTTGTACATCAGGGGCGTACCGTGGGGGGGGGGGTCGATGGGTGCGGTCGACCCCCCTTTTAAAGAAAGTGCTCTTTTAAATATGATTTAAAAAAAAAATCTAGCATAATTAAACTGCGCATAACATGAAGGTAGTTAATATCAAAATAAATTATCCTTCGCCTAAAAAATGTTTGGGGGCCCTTCCTTTTAATATTTTGATTTTTTGTCTTTTTTTAAACAATCCATATAAAGTTATACATTTTTAATCAACTTGATACTCTAAGCCCGTGCGCCAGTGGAGTTGTGTTATGTGGTTACGCATCATTGCACTCTGCCATTATTGTTATCTGTAGCTGCATGTTTTCCGTGCAGCAAAATAATCTATTCGCGCGCAACGCAAAACCGAAGGCAATGTAATTATTTGATGAGAGCAATTTTTTCTCGTAAGGTAGTTGAATACTGTAGATTATTTTTTTCGGAATATAAAAATGCCAAATAAAGAAAGAAGAAAAATAAAAGAGAAGACGCAACTCAGAGAAGACGTAGGTAAGTTAAATTACCTTTAGTATTGAAAGCGTAGTTAAAGTTAAGTTAAAGAAATATATTAAAATATAAAATTGAAAGGAAAACGATGAAGAAAAACTAAGTTAAAGAAATATATTAAAACATAAAATTGAAAGAAAAACGTTAAGAAATAAACGCATACAAAATGTTACTATAAGTAATTATATGTTCCCTATATCATCATTGTTTATTTTTCAATACAGTATATACATTTATAACTTAATTTAAAAAAAAAATTAAAAGTGGGACGATCCCACGAAAAAAAAAAAACCCTTTTTTTTAATTCTTTAATCTGAAATGCTCACAGGCCCGTATTCAGGAGTTCCACAGTCCAATAGGCTGGTGGTATATTGAGTGAATATAGTCTGGTGTTGCCCAAAATCTACGTTTACAATTAGGCCTATTTTGTCAGACTTGGTATTGAACTTAATGCACTAGAACGTAAAAACCTAAATTTTTCCCCTTTTGCGGCCCCCTAGCCCCAGCATAGTTGCTCGCTTCACTCACATATAACGCACCCCGCGAATTCTGAAAGCTTCGCTAAATTGCTCCGAGTTCAGCTTGCCCCAGCTTTTGTTTCGACCCCCCCCCCCTTAGATTTTTCATTGTACAGTGAAATCACCAAGGGCTTTAGTTATTTGTCACAGTAATCAAATGTTTGTGACAGCATCGACACATATATAATATCAGGAATACTTAAGAAATCAATACATTATAGTGATGCTGCAGTGTAAAGGTTGTATGTAGCGGCCACCTGCGCTATAGCTTGGCCACTCGACTTGTCAAACGTAGTATGGAAAGCTTGAGTCTTATAACAATTAACTTCAATTTGTAGTAATTACTGTATCATGTTTCCTGTATAGTATCCACCAATGTCATGTGTAAAGAGTGACAAAATGTTATTGAAGAGATCAGATGTAATGTACATCCGTCGGCCAACAAGGATTATATATGGCCGGTACTTGAGTATGGTCCTAACTCTGCAGAACTCAGGCCTTGCCAGAGAGCATATTGATCAAGTGCATTCAAAGAAGCATTTAACATTGGCATTCTGGCTATTGAATTTACCAGTTTTGAAAATTACATATTGAGGCTTGGACTGGAGAGATTGGCTGCCCATACTCATGGTATCACTAGGTACAACATTTCAGGGCTACAAAGTTTAGTAAAGACTGGACTCTTATTAGCAATTTATCCTCTACTGTGACAACTCTACTCAAGACCATAGTATATATTTGCATTAAATCATGATTTTTTAATAGCCCACTGCATCATATGACCAACATCTTGAACTCTGTGGAGTGTTCAGAGAGGTAGATGTTGAGATGCTTGGCCACACATGACTCTTTGGACAGACCACAGTTAATGATTGGTTCATGTTTTAAATTGTCTTTGATCGACATTACTGTATTTGTAAAATGAACGCAATGCATAGTTAGTCCCAACAAGTGGTTTTAATGTGGTTTATTAAAATTAAATTGAATTAAGACTGTGTATTAAGGTAAATTCTGATTTGTTTGATATCTATTTTTGTATTTTTACAATCAATTTTCCTAAAAATTAATGTGACAGTGTGTTTTTGCCGTATCCCTATTTTAGCATTAGTTCCATTCTATCACATACCATTGTTTATACTAATTGCATCTGCAGACTACATTTTCCATCAAACTGCCCAATGACCACTAACCACAAGGTTGCCCAATTGGTTTATTACCCTGATGAGGGAGGATGCCTCATCACTACCATATTCATACCACCTCAAGTAAATAGCTCATCTCATGTTAAGGGATTAATAGAGGGTGCATTAATACCCCAATCAAGGGTGTCTGGTAAACAAGCAGTTTGTTTGGTAAATCAGGCAATTTTTCATAAGTGTGTTTCATTACTGCTGCAAACTCCAATGGAGCAAGACAGTAATCACATCTCTGAAGTTTTGTCATTCTGAAAGTGTATGTAGTTTTTGTTTAGTTTGATAAGTTAATTATATAAAATATGTTAGTGTTTACCATATATATTAGTTTATACTTGGTAATATTTTTAAGATGTTTAAAGTGAAAGACTTTGCTGACTATTTGGCAAATTTAACAAAACTATTTTTTTGTATACAATGCTGAACTTAAATTAACTGTTTCGCATAAGTTTGTGAATGATTTGCATTTTAATTATCAAATGTTTGACTTTTGAGATGTAGTGTATAATGCACTTTATAGATACTGTACAAAGATAATAGGCATGGTTGGACACCTACTGTAGGTTGACCATGAAGTAGATGATGACTCATACTAATTACATGATAGTTATATTTTAACCCGTGTTGGCGCTATACTATATCTGTATAAACTAATATATGGTAAACACTAACATGTTTTATATAATGAAGTTATCAAATCTAAACAATATAAACGTTAAACTAAGTATAAAGTACATACTCAAAGACAATGTTTTTAAGCTTTTTTCTATGTTTTTTTTCTATGGTATATTACGCACACATTAATAAGAATAAGAGCTCTATGGTTGTCAAAAATCCCTGATAAAAGATCATGTTTGTTTAATGATACTACTACTAATAGTAATAATAATAATAATAACAATGATGATAATGACGATAGTAATAATTGATATTAATATTAATAGCAATAAAAAGTGAAGAAAATTGTGCTAAATGCGAAAAAGTTGTGATTTGTTGATTATACTATAGTATATATAGTTAAAGCTTGTAAGCTATAATTAGGCCTATAAGTTGTCCTGGATATTAAGTAGATTCCTGATAAAAGATCATGATAAATTTGTTGCCGTTTCATTTTTACTATGGTAATGTGATGATGATGAATTTTACTATAATAATAATAATAATAATTTATTTCGGAAAAACGCTTTTAAAACGGCGGCACCCATTACAATAATGGTACATCCAAAGTAACAAAATGAAATGTACAAAGAAAGTCACAAAACCAAACAAAGGAATATACAATAAAAGAGCATGAAGTAAAAAGTCTAACCAAACCATTAAGGCACTCATCACAATAATGGTGCTTCAAAATTAACAGAATAAAATACATAGTGAGATGCAAATCAATAAAAGGGAAGTACTGTACACAAAAAAAAAAAAAAGTCACATAAAAATAATAATAATATCAATAATAATAATAATAATAATAATAAAAATAAAAATCATAACATAGCACCATCTTTAATCTCAATTCTTTTTGCCCATGCCTTCTTAATATAAGATTTACAAAAATCATCAAAAATCAAGTGAGCCAAGTCAATTAAGTGATTGGGTAGATTAGGAATAAACTCTGTGCAGTCTCCGCCTAACATAAGGATAAGAAATGCATCATTATCCTTTGTAAGGATCTGATTACATAACTCAGATAAGCCTGAGTCATAAAGTTTATTCACTAAAATTTCGTGCTCAGATAACCGAACTTCTTCAAGCTTATTACAAATAAACAGAAAATGTCGCAAGTCTTCAATACCATTGTTACACAACATGTACCAGGATTATTATTATCCCACTTACTAGCTTTTATTTCAAGTTGAAGTGAGTTAGAGCGTGCCTTAAACTTAAGTTGAGCACCATAAAAATCAGTTTTAGTTAGGAGGTAACTTTCCATTTTAGGAATCCTTTTAAATTTAATATAATCAGAGAGGGATGATTTTTCGCTGGTTTTATTAAGCCAATCAACTACATTCATTTGTTGGAAAGTATATTTAAATGACTTAAACCATGCTGTATCAGGGGGAATATCACTTGAAAAGACATGGTCAAATCCACTATTATTAAGAAGGTTATTAATAGAT